>NC_088169.1:98649539-98949539 GCF_028769735.1 Zonotrichia leucophrys gambelii
CCACCCTGCTCAAGCAGGGCAATCTACAGCCCTAACCTACAGCTGTCCAGGACCCCATCCAGATGGCTTTTGCACATCTCCAAGGAAGAAGACACCACAGCCTCCCCGGGCAGCCTATGCCAGTGCTCAGTCACCCTCACAGGAAAAAAGTGCTTCCTGATGCTCAGAGGAACAGCCTCTGCTTCAGATTGTGCCCACTGCATCTTGTCTTGTCACTGGGCATCACTGAGAAGAGCCTCTGTATGTGTTCTTTGTACCCTCCCTTTAGTGTTTGTACACACGGGGGAGACTCCCCTGCACCTTCCCCTCTCCAGGCTGAGCAGTCCCAGCTCTCTCAGCTTCATCCTACAGGGGAGGTGATCCAGTGGCCCAGGGAGGTGATCCAGTGGCCCTTCCTTGGACTCTCTCCAGAATGGGTATTGTTATGATGCCTGTATCCCCATTCATGTGTTCTGTTTATGCTGGATATCATGTTCTGTGCCTTTAAGACTGGCTCTGAAGAGTGAAAGTTTTGTTTGGGTTTTCTTACCAGCCTGGCATGACACAGAGACAGGGCTGTAGCTAGTGCGGCTTTTGCTTTTTTGCTTTTGCTTTT
This sequence comes from Zonotrichia leucophrys gambelii, assembly GCF_028769735.1. NCBI lineage: Eukaryota > Metazoa > Chordata > Aves > Passeriformes > Passerellidae > Zonotrichia > Zonotrichia leucophrys. Next base: position 98,650,135 of record NC_088169.1, read on the forward strand.
TACTTTGTTCTCTCTCTCTCGCTCTCGCTTCTGCTTCGCTTCTGCTTGCTTTTGTTTCTGCTCATTAGCTAGCTTAGCTGAACAGTCCAAATTTCTTCCTGGACTGTTTCTCCTCTCCTTTTTTTCAATCATCTTGAACCTGCTCCAGACTGGGGCCTGGGAACATCGAGAGTTTACACCTTGTGGCTGCAGCAGCTGCCCCAGCATCGGAGGGACTGAGAACAGAGCGACCACCCCCGAAAGAGACTTTCTGAATTTGTCATCTTTTTCAGAGTGGTGTCATCGGGTATTGCTCATTTTGTGTGCTGGGGGTGCTGTGCCTGTAAAATAAACAGGTTCTTTCCACTTCTCTCCGAGGAATTCTTCCCGAACCAGTTGAGGGGAGGGGCCGTGTGGGTTTGCTTTCTGGAGGGGCCCTCCTTTGGAATTTCTCTACCAAATTTGCCCTAAACCAGGGTACCATGTCTCTCATTCTACAGGGCTCAGAGAGGGACATACTGCTCCAGGTGTGGCCTCACTGGCTTTGAGCAGAGGGAAGGATCACCTCCCACAGCCTGCTGGCAGTACCTCCCTAATGCAGCTCAGAATCTCATTACCCATCTTTGTGCAAGGGTACATCACTGGCTCCTGTTCAGCTCTGCGTCTTCCACATGATCTTCTCTCCAGAGCTGCTTTCCAGGCTCCATGGACTCCTCAGGTAGGGCTCAGCTTTTAACTACTCCTTCTCCCTCTCTTTTCATTGCCTGGCAAAGGCACTTTTCCAGTAAGTCATGTGGTAGGCTTTCAAGACTTTCACAATAGCGGAAGAAGACCATGTGCAGCAAACATGTCATGCACCTTTTATTTCACCACCTGTGCCTGATAAAATCAGTTGAAAAACACAACAAAACCTATAATTTTTTTTTATTTTTTTTTTCTTTTTGCTGAGCCTCAACAGCTGGGGAGGCAAACAGCACCCAGCTGCCATTTTCTCTACAAGCTCATCCTTGTGATCCAGCCTGCTCTGCTGAGAACAAGCCTCTCCACATGAGCTACAACAGGCAGTCCTATGCACAGCTCACACAGCGCTCATTAATTTTCTGACATAGCACAGAAATCACAAGATACACTCCAGGATGTCAAAATACTGTTAAAGCAAGCAAAAAAAAAAAAAAAAAAGCAGCTCATGTTATCAAAACTCAAATGTAAAACATCCCTCATTTCAGCTAGTTGGGTATAATAATTTGTATGCTGGGCATGAAAATAGGGAAGCAGGGCAAACACTTCCAAGAAAATTCAAACAGTGATTATCTTCACCATACAAATATGATTAAAAATAAAGGTGCATGTGTTTGCTAATATGTTATCTGATACAGGTTATAGAAACAATGTATTGTGTCTTATCTCAACCCATTCAAATAGTGAAATAAACCCACACAAGAGCAACTAGCTCATCAAAAGGACCATTAGTTACAAAGAATCATCAAAAGTATCCAAGGGGGAAACTAATTGTACATAAACATATACATCAGTATTTAATGCACCAAATACTTTTAAAGCAACATAACAGAACTTGCTCAAGGGTTTCTTATACTTTATCACAGTATTCCTTTAATTAGTTTTAACCCTGAATAATATTAGAGCCCAGGCAATTTTAACACCAAAGGAAAAAAATTCCTTTTTCAACTTATAAGCACTGATGGAACAGACAGCAATTACCCTTCAGAATACAGACTGCTAACTTGAGCTCTTTGAAGCTGTGAAGTTAACTTGCACATTGGGGACTAGTTTTGGCCGGTTTTGGGTTTTGTTTTTTTTTTTGGGGGGGGGGGGGGGGTCGGTGGAGAAGGGGAAGAGGGAAGCAAAGGGAGAAGATCCAGCTGAAAACCTGGTTGTGACTCTGGAAGATGTTGAGCTGCTTTTGACAAGCTTGTCAGATAAACACTTCCTTAATTCCAGTGACACAAGCAGCATAACCCACACATAGAGGAGCACTTGCATACTTCACACTGATTTTGGCAAGTACTTCAGCAGGCTGGAGAAATGGGGCTTGGCACCCAACAACATAAGGGCACTGGACAGTCCACACCATGAAACAGGCAGGCTATTTAAAGCTAAAGAGATACTGAAAGCATCACAGAGCAGGCATTAGATGCCAACAGAATTCAGCTATCATTACCCTACACAAGCATTAAGTGTGCTTAAAACACAGTTTTTCTCCATGAATGAGGAAAAAAATTCTGAAGGAAACATGTCAGCTTTTCAGACATTGTCTTTCTTATGAATATTAACCTTTCTAATACACCTTTCTAATACAATATAAAACACCTTTCTAATACAATATAAAACAAGTGTTTTCCTTATCAGTACAAAGAAATGAGCTACTATTAGAAACTAGCTGAGATAACTTGTCCCATCTGACCAAGGCTACATGGGCTCTACCACCTAAATCAATGAAGAAATCCTCAGCCCACTTCTTCAAGAGGACTGAGGTCATTGCATGCTTCTCACTGGTTCTTTATAGGTCAACCAGTCTGGAAGGGCAGGGACAGACAGGTTTCCTACACATGCATATAATTTAGCTTTCTGTGTAACCTTAAGAGTGAGCTCTAGGCTGAGCCACCATGAGTTTAGGTCCAAAATCTCATGGAGCACTTGAACCACAATTTTAAATGTCCTACATGGTGACCATACAGAGCTCTGAGTACTGTGTGCCTATTCACAAACCAAACTACTCAACTATTTTTTATTTTATTGAGAGATACTTCTGTTCCAAGATCTCAAAATATCCAGCTGTTTCAGTGTTTTGGTCACTTTTTTTCCCATTTCCCAAACCAGAAAGCAGCTGTCCATCTCTGTGCTCATTTTCGGTATGATTTTCATGCACCCTGATCTGAAACTACATTAGCAGAAGCTTTTGGGAAGATTGAGGGAAATTTCTCTGCAACACAGAGGTTTTAGAAAGTTAGTCCTTCCAAAAGCAGATGGTTGTGTGGTGGATACTACAGTGCATAGTTTACAGGGATTATCATCATTGCAGGCTTTACCCTAGTTAGGTTCACACTGAGCATTTCCCTGAACATCTTCTGTCATCATCATTGCTAAAGCACTATGCTGGAGAACATACAGAAAAAAGCTTTTCATTTTGAATGCACCCAAACAGCTAGATTGCATCTAAATAATGATGAATAATAATCTTTTGTCAGTTTAGTAACTTCAAATATTACATATAAAGCAATAACCATGACATTTTCCAGATCATAATCACTAAAAGTTTCTAGAATTTTTGATAGGTATGCAAAAGAAATTTGCACATAGTTATACTCCTTTAAAACGTGAATGGCCATCATAAAATGCATTATCATTGTCATTTAAAGTAAAACAGATACTGCTTTCAAGTCAGCACAGCTTTCAAATGACATAAAAGAGCTGTTCCTAGCATTACCCTCTGCAAAGCTGGAGACTAAATGAGCAGTTCAAAGCTCAGTAACTGGTGCAAAATGCTACTGCAAAATGAACTACTTGTGTCAGCACATCAACCTTCCCACCGTGCCACCTCAGCCTCGCTCCAATGCCCAGCTCCATGAAGACAAAGGAAACTGCTAAGTCCAACAGCTCTGAAATGGGACCAGAAAAGCTCCACTTTTTAATCCTCTCCCTTTTAGATCAGGAAGGCTCCAAAATCTGCTAAAGAACTACAAGGAAAAACCCATGAAAGCCACCAATGCCTTTGTAGCACGTGGGCTTTGTTACAGCAAGATTTTCATTCCAAAGAAGAAGACCTAAGCTTCTTTTCCCAAACCACCACTCCAAAACATCACCTGTGATTTCAGTGGCCTTCTAATCACACTATTTTATGGAAGCCCTAGCTTTAGGCTCAGAATTATCTAATGCTGTTTCTGGATTCAGTGCTAATCCCAAATCAGTCATATTTGCAGATTTAAATTTTCAAGTCCTTTGAGTAAATCTTACAGATTTAAAAGAAGTTACAAATGTAGCAATGTTGCTGTAAATAGAAGAGAAATGCAGTGTAATTTCAAGCAAATATTTACAAATTAGACTTAAGGCACACACAACTACCAACTAAAAAATGCTTGAATCAGCATAACACTAACAAAGATGACATTTCCACAAGATCCAGGTGGAGCCATGTCAGAAGACATGCCCAAAATTGGCAAATTGGGGTCAGCATCAGAAAACCTAGCTATGACTTTTACGAGCACCATACAGTAGGAAAACATTTCTTTCCCACAGCCAATGCTGTTACTTACTGAAAGACCACAGTTAATGATTTACTTTTGTGCAATTTTTAACAAAACATTGCTTAGGATAGTTCTAATAATTCAGAGAAAGAGATAAAATCACTAATGTGTCTTCTTACAAATACTTCTGCTCAAGATGTAGCCATGACTAAAGGAACTATGACATTTTTTTTTTTTTTAACACACTAAATATTTGAGAATAGTTTATTAAAATAGTTACCGACATATGGTGTGATTTTTTACGAGTGGTCAGGCACATCTGCCAGGGAAGTGAGTTATAGCTTACTGAAGCCTGATGATACAAGCTATCTGCCAAGAGATGAGAAGCAAACATGACTCAGAGAACAGTTTCTGAGTCAATACTGCAAAGAATTTTTACTTTAAAGGGTATACCTAATTAGGCAAAATGGGATCAACAAAGCCTTTGTGGCTTGGTGAAACTTCTCACTGTTTCTGAGGTTAGCCCCTGGCTGCTCCTGAAGCATACTTCTGATGTGCCTCTCACTTGCACTTCTAAAGCACTTCTCCGTTTGTTAAAACTACTCAAATTGGTCTTTATTTTCTTATTATGCTAGTCAGCAATGCTGATGTGTATCCAATATCTTGAAGTGACTTAAAAGTTTCTACTAAGTACAAAAAAATCTGCAGCTCAAAAACAATTGCCTAAAAATCACCATTATATCCTTCCATGAATCCCTTTTTCCCTATTAAAAAAGTCAATAGACAGCATACTAAAAAAAAGATCTTGTGCCTCTTGTTTCTTCATGATTTAATATTGACAGTATAGAGTATACTGAACTTCTTGCTAGTGAAGCTTAGTAGCAACTTATATTTTAAAAAATATGAACTTTCCAAAAGATGTATTATGTAAGTATTATAAAAGATGTAATATGTAAGTATTTCATATACTTATTTAAGCTTGAACAAGTCTCAGGAACAAAATCAAAGTACCATAAAGCAAACAATATTGCAAAGTATGAGGGAAGAAAAATATGACTGACCACTCTTAATAAAAGTAAATAAATGCAGTGGACAAAAAATTAAGAATTAGGGGAAAAAGAAGGCAGATAACACAAAAAAATTAGAAAAGGGATATAGTTGAATTAATGCCACCACAGTCCTCCTATGCAAAGAAAACTCAAAACTCAACAGCAAACAACTTTCCTCCTCTTCTAAGCACTTTCTTCCTGTGAGTTGTGTCCTTTCTGCCCACAGTCAGAAGGAACAAGCACCTTCCACCCTCTAAGGTCTTTCCAAGCTGAAAATTAGTGCCTGCCAGCAATGTAAATTTTTTTAAATCATGCCTGTTGCCCCTCAACTTCAAATCATGACCTGCTTTGTCAAGGAATCCTAAAACACAGGAAGAAGCCAGATCTGTCCTATTGACTGTTCCAGGTCTGCAAATGCACCCCTCTCCATCATCTGCACTCTGGGTGCACCTGGGCCTCTCTCCACTCATGCTAAACCTCCCTAAGGTGTCCCCAGCCTCTGCCACTACAGACTCACTATCTACTATATCACCTCTGCAAAAACAGCATTCCCAGCAAGCAGAGAAGACCCCATGGGAGAAGCCATCATTTCTTGTTTCCCTTTAGCAGTGCTCTGAAACATTTCCAAAAGATTCAGCTGTATTCCTATATACTCCAATAAGTAAGAAGTAAAATATTTGGTGAATGTAAGTTTGATAGGGGACTCACAGAGGGGCACAAGGCACTCTGCAAAGATGGGCATTCAAAATTGCACATCCAATACTGTGTATCACAGAAAAGTGTTTTTCCTCCCTGCCCTTCATCAAGGCTGCAGGATCCACAGCTAATTAACAAACTATGTCCTGCCACACTTGCCTTACTGCAGTCACACTTTTACCAGACCTGCTGCTCGCTGGCAGTATTCATTTCCCAAAGAAATCAGCCAGATTTCATGACAGAGAAAATAACAACCTGTGACCCAAATGCGTATAAAGTGTACAGAATAATTTTTTCAGTGAATGAGCTTCATTTACTTGTGGTGAAAACCATACATTAATCACCTCAAAACAAAAAGCCCAAACAAATAAAGGCCAAAGCCTTACAGAAGATACAACTTCAGAGGGCACAGATGAAGGACAGATTTATCCTTCCATGACACTAAGTGGGTGAGAAAAGCTGTACATGCTTTCAAGAGAACTTGCTGGACAGACACCATGCAGCTGACAACAGGCTTTTGGCTGCTCTTTTTTCCAGCTGCTTTCCCTGCTGATAAGGGAGAGGACAGAGCAGAGCAGATGAGATGAATGTAGCCTTGCCAAATCATCCACAGGTCTTTGTTACCTGGAAACGAGAGCTATCATTTCACTGATAGCACAACAACGGAGGTGTGGAAGGGGAAAAGCTCATTGAAAGTATAATGCTATAAATCCTTATGGTTTATGCTAAACTAAGTGACTGAGAGCTCCTCTGTGGCTCTCTTTAGATTTAATGGGCACCTCACAGACAGTTTTTTAAATTTCATGGATGCCTGTAGCCAGCCTTGGTATTGGCAGCCGCCTCCTGCCTTAGGAGGAAGAGCTGAAGCAGATGTGCACTTGCACCAGCAGGAGAAATCAACACCATCTCAATTTCTGAAAGTTTGTTCTTGCCTGCCTTTCTTAACCAGTACACTGAAAACTCACAGGTGTGCCAAGAGCAAAAATTGCAAGCAGTATATAAAACCAAATATATAAACACAAAGTTTATACAGACTCTTATTCAATAGAGAAATGCAGACACATGGATATGGAGGTATCTGAGGCTGGTGTGACTCCAGTGCCCATCATGTCCACCTGTGGATATTACTCACATGTGTGAGGGTAGGAAATGCTGCCAAGTATCATGTTCTGCTTCCACCTCATATGAATTCACATTTCTATGTGCATATACAAACTAGCATCTGATGTGCTATCACTTTTCTGTTTTGCATGAATTGTTTATTTTTTTTTACAAAAAATCCCCCAACCATTGCTTAATATAATTCTGCATTTAGAAAACAATGCTGGAGAGGATCACAAAACAGCAGCTGAAATCTGGTGGATGCAGTCACAGCTTACAGTGAATTTCCAATATAATATAACATTGGAAGATATAGGTACTGTCCAGTTATTGAACAACTTGCTCTAAGTCTCAGCTGCCCTCTGGAGAAAACCATGAAAGGTTAGAATAGGCAAAGCATGATTCCTATTAATGCTTCAAATTAATATAGGAGCTACTTCCTAGAATTTTAATGCCTAGTTATTGCCTTCTGCAAATACAGTGTTGCTGAAAAGCAGCAGGATGCATTGCAAAGCCTGTATGTTGACCCAAAAAGGGAGTTACTTTCAGTGTGTGAAAACAGAAGCCACAAAGAAGTTTAATCTTTCAAATATTTATGCACATATTTATCTTCAAGAACAAGTAGTGCCACAGCATGAGGATGAAGGCTCAAGACATCAGCATAGCTACTAGAAAACTGTTGTGTTGACTTGGCTTCCCCCATTACTATAATAAATCTTGTGGCAGCATCCTGAGAGTCCAGGACCCCATTTGTAAGAAAATACAGAGACACAATCAAATGATTTCTCAGGAATCCAGCCCAGACCAACCTTGTATAGACCACTTTAGGACCCCCATGGAGTCACTAGTACTTCCAGAGCATAACCCTGGTTCAACAGAACCCCCCAACTCCAGGTTTGTGCCTATGCCACCAATAAAACCTACTATGTGGTTTGCAGGAAGAGAGAAACTTTGACTGCCTGAGCAATACACTATGCTGGCTTTAGGGAATGTGTTTTCTGCACACACCTCACGTCAGCACAGTTCAGGACACTGAACAGCAGTATCAGAAATGATAGCAACTGCACAGGCTCTGGTGCTTGTAATTTCAGATTTTGATCTGAATGGCCAAGTACACAACAATTCCTGCAGAGTAGCCCACCTCAGATGCAAGGCTTTCAGTGCAGAGTGGCTGCATTTATGCTGTCACTGAAACTCTCTGTAAACACCAATCTTGGTGTGCAAGTCACTGCTTCCTCTATACACCTGTCAGAAACTCGGCAGAGAAGGCAGCCGTGTTTTAGTCAGCGTGACAGCTGCTACAGTGCATCACGCTCTTGTACTCTGCCTAAATGCCCAACTGCACTTTTAAGTACATTTGAACATCTCTGACCTACACATGTGGGCCATAATTACCAATTTCCCTGTCCAGGTACTGCTGCTGTTGCCCATATCACCACTTGGCCCTGAGCAGGAACACAGAGGATGGGTCTCCTGAGTTATTTTGATTTGTAGCAGGAGCTTTTACTTGTACAGTGCCAGTTTTCCATTTTTTGACACTAATTATCCGTTTAGAGAATGACCATTTTGCAGATATTGTAGACAAGGTGCTTGCTATGTTGGCCATATGTGGGCAAAGCACCCAAGCTACTGCAACCCTTGTCTGAAACAGATCCTGTCCTGAAGAGCAGAGCCTTCATGAGCACCTTTACACTGCAGTGCTGTGAAGTGAGAGGTACCTCACTTCTCTCCTGAGAGCACTGCTGTGTTTCCTGCAGAGGAACAGCATTCACATGGGGCCTGTGGGTATTGCTGCAGCTCTGGCTCAGCTGAAAGCATCCCTGGGTCAGTCAGTTGCAAGCTGTCCTGCTGTGCTGTGGAGATAAAGCCATCATGCCTGAGGGGATTCCTAGAGCACCCTCTACCTATAGAGAGCCCTCCCAAACCACCACTCTGTACCACGGGGAATAAAACCATGCTGGGTACCTGGCAGAAAACATTCCTGAAAGGCAAAAACAATCTTACAGCGACTCCAAGCCATCTCTGACCATCTGGAGGGGTGGTAGGATGGCTCAGTGGGTCAAAGAATCTGACCTCCAAAAGGAAAAAACTTCATCTTCTGTGAGGATGCAGAACATCTTTAATCATCTCCAGCTTCTCTAAAAACATGTACTAATTAGCATAAATATTTAAAAAAATGCTCCTATACACAATAATTCTAAAGACAACCTGAAAACTAATTAATAGTTCTGGAGTCCTTTTTTTTTCCCCTCTTTCTGGAGCACCATCTGGTGCCCTTCCTAAAATACCAAGGCTAGAGAATTATTTATGTGAGCTTTGACCACGTCTGAACAGCTCACAGAATGATGTATGTTTTTAATGCCCTGATACTGACAACAAGCCTTTTTTCTCTAAATTAATGGGAAACAAGTGTTGCCCAGTGAAGATAAAAGTGACTTTGTGAAGTTTTTTTTTCTTTAGAAGTTGCCTTTTGTAATAGATGATCTTTGTAATAGATGGGTCTTTGCAGAAGTGTCAGCTTGTCTGACCAAAGGGAGGGATGTGCCATGGGTTGTGTGTGCATGGTGGGAATTGATGGGATATCAGGTCTTAATTAGGTCACAAAAAACAAACAAAAACAGCCTATGCCAACCCAGCCCCACCACATACAGAAACAAAACCCTAGATCAACCCATGTCACCCTCCAGCAAGAGAGGATCTGCCTTTAGCTTCTCACGGGTACAAATCAGCTTTTTAGGCTGATCAGTTTAACTTCTTTAATGTTTTTCTTTTTCATAAATGCATTTGATATCCAAATTCACACTAAAAAACAGATGTTCACAGCCTAAACCAAGCCACAGAACCACAGAATAGTATGGGATAGAAGGGACCTTCAAGATCTAGTTCCAACCCCCATGCCATGGGCAGGGTCACCATCCTCCAGACCAGACTGCTCAGAGCCCTGGCTTTGAACAATTCCAGGGATGGGCAAAGAGGAGTGAAAGGCTGGGTTTGGAGACCCAGTGCAGGTGTTGGGAGTACCAGACCCCATGGACTCACCAGCTGGTCCCCAGCCATTCCCCCTTCTGGAAAGCAGTGTGGGGACCTTTGAGCAGGAACACACAGCTGAGAACCTGCACCTTTGGAAACAGGGCTCAGGTACTTGAAAGTACCTGTTGAAAACACTGAATAAGAAAACCTAAACTCTCCATTTACAGATCTCTGTGCTCACCAGCAAATCTCAAAGCACTTTCTCCTGGACATAACTGCTTTTCCCCTTGTTTTAGAACAGCACAGAAAATGTCCCCAGACACGCGGTGTGGAGAGCTGCCAGCTGTGGCAGAGCTGGGATGGGGAGAAGCAGTGACAAACAGTTGGCACAAAGCAGCTTTAAACTGGGTGACAGACCACCAGGCTGCAGAGTTGTGTTTAATTTTAAACCCTGTTTAAGAACCATCATGCATCTGCTTTGAGGGTGAAATACCAGAAAGTCCCTGGGAGAAGCTTCACAGCCGAACTCTCCTTCTGTGCACCACCAGCTGCTGCAAGAATTATTTTTCCTCTCTAGATAGTCCATATAAACACCTGAAACTGGCTGCTACAGTATTGAAATTAGTCCAACATAAGATAAATATCCATCATAGACATTAAAAACCAACAAAACAAATCTTCAATATATTAAGTGCTCTAAAATCAAAACAAGGCACTTTAAATCAGGCTGAATGCATCTGAGTAGGTTTTCATTATCTAGATTTATCTTAGGTACGTGTCATTTCTGTCTCATTAAATTGCAATATAAATTGTATGCATAAAAATATTAAACATTTTTTTCTTCTCAAAATGACTAAAATGTGATAAAAGCCCACACAATACTTTCCCTTGCCTTGATGTTTGCAAGAGAATACCATATGGCTTGTCTGAATCCCTCAACAAGAGTTTTCCTGAATTCAAAACTAATTTGATTTGGCAGCTCCTTCTTTAGAAAAATGTAAATTCCCTTAACATGTCTTAAATTATATTCTAGTTAATAAACCATTATTTTCTTATTTGAAGTACAAGCAAGATTTTACACATTTTTCATTTTCACCATAAAGGTAAATTCTTCTACTTTCAGGACTGGCAGTAGTATTTTTCCCAAGCAATCTTCTCTGCACATCACTAATAAAGTAATATTTCATAATTGTCTCCATGCTTCCCCTGTATCTCAACATATTAGGGCATGCCAAAGATCCAGAGTATATGGTAATCTTTTTCCTAAACAACTGCGTATGCTATGAAAGAAAATCAAAGAGCTTTATTGATACCCAGTTTCTTCTATAGGGGAAGGTGCAGCACAAAGTTCTCAGGACTGGCAAAGGGCAGGCAGGCAGCATTTGACAGCAGGAATACTCTGAGCTTGTGTGCTACAAAAGACCATTCTTCCTATGACTTGTGTTCCAGAACAACCAAAGTAATTAAATCAGCAGCTAAGGGCTTTTCTGAACAGTTCTGCTTACAGGCCATGTGGTATAATAGTCTGGTTTTGTCCTGGATTTCACACCAGGATGAAATCACTTTATTTTTCAGGATAGATGCAACAGCTACAAATAGAAATTGCTATTTAGTTACACTTCAGAGTACAAAGTAGTTTATCATAGGTTGCTTCTGTGGACCTAAAGAACCCTGGACTACAGGTTTTAGAAGGATAAACCTTTTGTGTGACTGTGCTACAGGCTTTTCTTCACAGCAAAGGAAAATGAAGCTTGAGTAACTGCTCACAGGTACCCCCACAACAAAACAACGAGTTAAGAAGCTGACAATTTCCACTCTGAGTTTCACAGGAATGTAATAAGTACTTCACATCAAAACTATCAGGAAGACAGGGAAGAGGGGAAAATAAATTAATAAATAAATGAAAGATAGTGGTCAGGTGAGAAAAAGACTGCAAAATAAGCTTAAATTAACAGGTTGCCAGAGCATCCATCCTGTGCAGAAGTTTGCACAGAGAAGACAAGTTTCCACAGGACCTTCCACCAACTTTATTTGTGGACACACTGATGGGCATAAAGCCATGGGAAAATAGCCATCATTAGGCCTACTGCCCCTCATTTTCTTAATTACATCTCTACACCTTTATATTCAGTCATTTCTGTGGCTGAGGGTGACCTGAACAGACAGGGCTCAGCAGAAGCAGGCACCTGGGAACACGAGTCCCAGAATAATGGCAGGAGGACACAAGCAAGCACCAACCCCTTCCCTGCTATCTGAACAAGTAATCAGCTGAAATGATCCTTAACAAGGTGAGCTGTAGTTGTAGACCTGCTTTTCTATCTCCAGCCATTAAGGGATAGAAGTATACTGTTCTAGGAGTAGTCTCACTTCATTAAAAGCATTATTTGAAAAGCAGGAAAACAAGAGGGAAAAAAAAAGTCTTCATCCCCCAAAACCAAAATTCAGGCAATTCAGAGGATGCAGCAGATTTTCTGTATCAAAGCACAGTCCTAACTAATCTTACAGAAGCAATTCTAATTAGGCAGGAAATGAAGAACAGTTCATTTCAGACTGGCTGAAAGAACAGTAGATTGATTTAAATCAAATCACTGATTTTAATCACAGATTTAAATCAACCAAGCAGGACACCTTGATTTAGCTCATCAACTTTAATCTTGTACTTTTTACTTTTTTCCTAATGAAAGCTCATTCATTTTGTTAAGATAATGTGGGGAATTGTGAAAAGAACACACTTGGTGTTAAAATGGCTTAAAATCTTTATTCTCACTCAAAATTAATGACTTGTGACTTCAAAGCTTGAACTGACTATTTTTTTAACAGTTAAAAAGCATAGCTTTTAAAATTCATTCACATTTTAAGGCTCATGAAACACACTGTAAATTATTTTAGAGATCGTAATAAATCTAGGTCTTGATAAATGAAAAGATTTTTGCTTAGGTATCTTCTAAAACAGTCTGGGTAAAGCAACTCCAATCTGAGACACCACAGACTTTAATCCATTTCTGTGAAAGAATATTAGAGCCCAATAGATGATAACACATTATGTAATTTAGGTATACCTATTAAAAATATAAAACCTGACATTGTGCACCATTCTCTTAAAAAAATTAAAAGCTGTCAAGATACCTTTGCAACTGTGTTAATACAAAAAATATGAGGAAAATGGTGTTGAGATCACAGCAATGAACTGCTCAGAGTACTTTGAATATGAGATAGAAATCCCGATTAAATGCTACGCTAGGAAAAGAAAAAAAAAGCTTCATAATTTATGAGGGAAAAAATTCTGAAGGTAGTATCAGCAAAAAAAGAAAAGGACATGTAGGGACAATCCTTGTGCTGGAAAAGAGTTGGAGGTGACAGAAGAGCAGAGCAGATTTCATGCGCAGGTACATGTAATACAATGTGGCAGCAGAACAGAGAACAGCCAAGTGTATTAATAAGAATGAAGAGAGACATTAAAATGAACTAAGGGATGTTTCAGGAGAGTGGACTGAGAGATACATTATTACTAGCACACCTAAATGTTACCAGTGTACAGCGTTGGTGTTTCATTCAATATTGTTTCCTTTTTTTCCCTTTAGAGGCTTGACAGAGAGGAAAGTTGTAAGAAAACACTCATTTGGTACCAGTGCACACCAAGACATACCTTCCATATAAAACCCAGCAAACCAAACACAGAATTACAACAGCTAATAAATACAAGACAAAAGCACAGAGAGCTTGTAGCTGAGCAGTATCTCATTTTAATTGTTGATACAATTCTGACTGTTTTTGTTAGGGAAAAGCTACAGATGAAAAATATCAACTCCTAATCTTTATGAGCTACTATTTAAATCTCCACCAGGGTGCTGGGGCTCTGCTAAAAATGAGCAATGGAAAAATGGTGATGCTTTATTCATTAGTCCTGCCCCCAGCAGGCTCTCAAAGCCGAGGACTCAGAGCTGCCTATTTTCCTGTCAATGTCTTAAGCACCTTTCCTTTCTCCCCTTAGCTCTGCAAAGCTCTGAAAGAAAGATGGGGATGGAGCCCACCTCGAACCATTCTGAGCCAAAGCAGACCTAAACAAAACTTACAATCCCTTCCAAAAAAGATTAAGTATGTTTGATTTGCTTGTATTCTACCTCAGAAATCTCTGAGGATAATTTTTCCACTCTTACTGACAATGTTACTGAGGAAGAAAAGATTTACATTTGAATTTGAAGTGTTAAGGTACTTTTCCTTACAAGCTATGGGAACCTGCAGCATAAAGTGTCAATCTGCTAGCCGAGGCAGATGCAGTGATTCTGCTTTTAGTTGTCTTTGACAGGGCAAAGAAAAGGACTTTTTAAACACCACTTGAGAGCACACAAGTGATAAGAACAGTCAATTCAGAAGGAACATTCAGAAGAAAAATAGACAAAACCAAGCTACCGTGGGCAAATGATGGAGATTTAAGAAAAACTCCAGACTGCTGGCACTTGGCATACATGTCAGATAAATTAAAGTAGAGCTTAAACAGCAATGCAGAATTTCCTCTGCTTTATGATTAGGAGCTTCAGCTACTTAGTTGTGTTCATTTGCCTTGGAGGTAATATTTCAAGCTGGCCCAAGCTACATAACCTGTCCACTCTTGGCAATTGAAGTTACCTACCTGCAGCTCCAAGAAGTTAAACGCAGAACAGAGCTGCGGGTGGATTAGCTGGGTACCACAGTCTTGGAGAGCTGACCACTATAAGCACATGCAACAGAGAAGGTCACAACACCTTAAATAGTTACATCCTTCACACATCAGCACCTAACTGTGCCAAAAGAAACACTCTGCAAAAGCAAGGACGTGATGCCAGTTAAGAGTGAAAGGGGTGGCACCAGGAAATAAAACCAGCTGCATTAACTAACAACAGAGCCAGCATATGAATTTCTAAGCATCTATTGCATGCTGTCTTCTCTCCCCTCCATCCCAACAGGATTTCCTAGTGCAGTTTACACCATGGACCAGATGTGCTTTTGAAAGGTGTATTTGTTAATGCCACCTCACCCTCTAGTGTTATAAACCAAGTTTATGCAATTTGGTGTGGATTGCTCAACCTTGGCCTCTCTTTCCAGCAGAGGGGAGGGAGAGAGGGGGCAGAAAAGCTCTCTCAATGTCAGCACTTAACTTTCTCCTCTCAAGTTTTCACACCAGCACCTTTTAAATTTACAGGTTTTAAGTGAAAGCAATACTCAATGCCCTCAAAATTCTGTAAAACAAAACCCCATACTTTCTATGCTTAGAGAGCTTCCATAAATCACACTATTAGACTTGGACATTGAAACTGGTTCAAATGCTATTTCAGGGCACTGAAGATGCCTCATGAGGTACTTTATCATCTATCTCATCTTAAATATAAATTTATCACTCAAAAAAAAAAAAAAAGTACCAGAATTTACACCTACACTGCTTACAAACCTCAGCCTCTACCAGCCCCTCTAACCAGAGGAAAGCTGTACTGTCTTACAGACAATGAATACATCTTTGAACTCATATATATATATATATATATATTTCAAAAATCACTAAGCTTGTTAAATTTATATATTAAAGAGAAAAAAAATCAAACTTTTTGGTAATCAATAGACCCCCCTCCCCAAGACAGAGAGCATCTATTTAGCAAAATAATAGCTATCCCAGCTGGTTTTGGCCCACCTAGCTGGGTACACCTATGCCAGCTGCTGCAGTCAGATGCAAATCAAGGACAGACTTTTCCCTGTTTTCCATCACAGCCAGAATTGTTATGCTTAGTCACTTATCATAACAGAAACATACGCTTAGGAATAATTACTAAAAAACTCCTTACTCCGTACTTTTCACCAGATTTCACGGTGCAGATTAATCAAAGCATAAAACCTAATGATAGGTTAAACCTTGGACTTAGCTGTTTTCAGAAGGACACTGGCTATGTGCTGACACACCTGCTTTCTTGCCTCTTCTGTATTTCTTCTATTCATCTATCAAAGACACAATCCTATTCTTGTCTTGTGGAAACAGCCACTGGAGAGAAGTGAATCATATTTTAACAAGAAGCCTTTTGGCTCTGTTCTATTCAAAGGAGCCATACACTCAAGATAACAGAGAGGCAGTTTTCTTTTCTGCCTAACTTCACATTGTCATTTTTGTGAAGAACACATTTAAGCAGGCGTCTTCAGTCCTATGGCTTTCTGAGCCTAGGTAAATTGTTGGCTTTTTAAACACTTTATGCATTTTGTATTTTTCATTAAGAAAAAAACCCCAGTCTTCAAAATAATTATGTCCTTAGAATTACAGTCCATCACCTTAACTTGTGGTTTGTCTTCCACTGAACACACAATGCAGCATTTCTTATTTTCATTGTTTACACAGGACATGCCATCTGAAACAGAGTTTACATTCTTCTGTGATAGCAGTTGCTTTTCAACAAGTGTATAAAATTATTTCCATTAACAACCTGTTTTTCTGGTTAAAAAAAAAAAATTCACATGAAATGAGTAGTAAAAATGTGAAATTTTGTTAAAACACTGATTATTCCTAGTTAAAAAAAAAAACAAACCCAAAAGAAAGTTCAACTAGAGATTACTAGCATTACAGTGGTATTTCAGGCCAAACATTAACATTTTGATAGCTAAATAAAAATATTTCTGATTATAAGATTTACACTTGGAGGTAAAAAAGAAGTGCATGTAGAATCTTTTTGAGAAATTGATGTTCTAGCTATCAATTTTTTGAGAGATAAAGTCTATATCTGATATGAGCTGGAGCTAACACATCTGGTTTTAAAGGTACATTGCAAATATTAAATTCAACATTTTACAGATATATATGATATATTCCTAGATTTTGAATAATTTAAATATATCAAATAGATACTTTCTTCCATGGTTACAAAATTTTAGATGATCACTTTCCTGTTAAAAAAACACAAACAAAAACCCCCCAAACAACAAAAAAAACCCCAAAACCTTCAAACTTTAAATTTTGGCACATTTCAGTGTATTCTTGCTTTCAGTACTGTTGAAAAACCACACTTATGACCAGGTTATGACTTTTCCTCTCCCTGCCATAAGCCTAAAGCAAGAAAAGGGATCCAGTTCAGCTCTTCTAATGCAACCAGTCCAGCAAGTGGAAATTCAAATTTACTAAGAATTTTACACAGTTCTGCAGAACCCTATATATAGCAAAGCAGAAGCCTACAGAGATGTCAAATCTGTCTTCTATTAGGATTTCATCTCTGCATTATTCTTTCACCTCCATATTCCTGTATGATATCAATGAAGGACAAATAAAACAATTATCAAAATATTAAAAAACAGTAACATGCACTCAACTAAAAAAGAAATCAGGTAGAGATTTTACATTTCTGGTTTCTGGAAAGAGAAAGTGAGTTACATGTAGGGTATGTATGTACCTACACACCAGCTTATGTCTGTGTTCATTCACATTATCAATATGGACAGATTGCACAAAATCTTCTTCTCAATCTCACACCCATATATTACTGAAACATCAAACAAATAGAAAAGAACCACCAAGCCAAATTAGTGAACTCATTACAGTTTCTGGAGATTTCAGCCTTCAAGTTCCCTTTAAGTGCATGAAGAGAAGATAAAACACAATAGCTGTGGTTTGGGTTCTGATTTCAGCTCCTGCTGCATAGATCACTGAAATTTAAAAGTTATTCCAGGTTCATACTACAGCAAATAAGAACTGGCTCTACATTTTTAATGTCATCATGTATATTTTTTAAATCACAGTGGAAAATTTTATTCTGGCCACCAGAAAAAAACACTGAAAGCTGATTATCTCAAATCTCCATGTCCTTTCTTCCCTCCCTGCTCAAGCTAGTCAACCAGCACAGCATTATCTTTCATGCTGCATCTAAATTTATTCTCTTAAATACACCAGTCAGCTTTCATGTAAAGCAGGGTGCAAGACTTTATGTAAACCAAATACCTTAATTTGAATAATTTACTGCAAGGAAAATTATATGTTCTATATCTAGAGTAACAAGCAAAGCATCAATAAAAAGCCACAACCAACCTGTGAGCATTAGAGAAAGAAAGGTCTTTTGGCTAAAGCTCTGAATAAAGAACAAGGACACATGTATTCTTGTTCTGCCACCAAAAAGTTAAACTTTGTGCATCAGGCAAATTGCTTTCAAATCTTTAACCAGCTCTACAGTATTTTGTGATATTACATTGTGTAAAAAAAAAAAAAAAAGATTTTGTGAGTATAGTTAAATGATCCAACACCTGACTACTGATATGCAGTTCAGGTTCTCATGAAATATGTAGTTTTAAACTCTGCTAGGTTAAATGCTGAGGGTACATAACAAATGATGACAAGCTGTTCTGATTTAAAGGCAAACATTTGCATTTCAATAATGCAAAACAATTACTGTATTTTCTATATCATTAGAGTTGCAGTACCCAAGGCACCATAAAGGCTAAATAGGGAGGCAATTCTCAGCAATAACTGCCTTGCTGTGTCTGTCTCCTTTCTTGATTTAAGCACACTCATAACTAACCCAGGTGCCCAAGTAGGTAGATGGAAGTTGGACAGCTGTTCTCTTACCTGATGCTTTCCTCTGATATATTAAGGGCACACAGATAGTTTGTTAATGAATGTTGGCTTTACCTACAGATCATGAAGCAGGCTGAACTTGTCCTGTAACATCCTTGAAGATCAAAATGATCTCTAAAACAGGCTGGATTTCAAACTTACACAGTAAACCACCTGCTAATGCCCACATCCTTTGGGAACAAAAGAAACCTTGACAAAAATACCACAATTTTGCCCAAAAGTTTCTCCTGCCTTCAGTCTTACCCAAGCCATTCACAGGACCCTCTCTGTTGAATCCCTTTCAGACTAATGAATTCTTTGTTTCTCAACAAACTCAGAGAGATCTAAGTGATTTTGCTGACTTTGTCCCAAACAGGCCCACACGATCAGGTTTAAGGCAGAACTGAGGCACACTGAGTTTTACCTAACACTTTGTCACTGGATTGCAGCACAGGTGCTCCCTTGGCTGACCTGCATTTCCACTCCAGGGATGGTGTGGAACTACAGGAGTAGCTGCCTCTGAAGTAACCACAAAACCTGCTATTTAATCCAGCTTCTACAGGCATTGCAAAATAACCCCCCTCAATGCACAGTTAGTATAAAAACACACCAATTTCCGCAGAAAAATCTGAAATTAGTGTGATAGCGACACCTTTGTGAGCATTCTGTGCGGTTTTATGACATACCAGCCTTATATATCTGGGGAATAAGTAAACTGAATAAATACAATCATAATTTTCCAAATGATTCTTTAAGACATTCTATATGTATTGTAAGTTGAAATGTGAATTTATAAAGTGCTTCTGAGATTCTAACCTCCAGGTTTAATTGCATGAATTAAAAAAATTGTTATTATTTGGCACTCAACTGTGAAAACAAAACCACAATTTTCTGTTTTGGAAAAACAAAACATAAATATGTTTTTCATATTTAGACATATGTATGTCTTTCAGCTTGTTTTTCATGAAATGTAATGTGGGAAGAAGCAGCTTTAAACTGCTGCTTTTAAGTGTCACTTGGAGGCACGGCTACTTAGAAAATTAAACCCATAATACATTGTATTACAAATGCAACTCCAGGTCTCTTGGGCATTAACCTCATGTTCTAAACACAATTTAATTTGGCTCTGCTGCCTGTCAGAAAATTGAGAGGAGAAAGCAAGACTTTTCCAGTACAGCACAGGAATCAGTTCTTCTAAGAACTTGCTATTCCACTGTACTCAAAATCACTGTGTGCAAATACCAGAATTACGTCTTTTCACTTTCTATTTTCTGTTCAAAAATTATGTGACAGCAAAAAGCAGTCAGCGCAGAAAGTATTAAAACACACATCTAATCTACTTGATTTTAGAGATGTCAGCATATTTTTATCTGGTATTACAGACTTGCAATCTTCCATAGTGTTCAGATACCACAGTTTCTCTCTGCATTTCAAATGTTGGCATTGTTAGAGCTTCTATTATCATGGTATGAAGCAACCTGAAGACTCAGCCTGCGCTGTACCAGGTGCTGCACATCTCTGGAGGCAGGCTGCCACAAACCCTTGCAAAACAAGCAAGGGAGAGGTGCAAAATGAAAGGCAAAACATTTATTCTTCCACTTTTCCTCCCCACTTCCCTGCCCTCAAAGAAGGCACAGGAATAGGATCCGGTGAGTAGACACTGATGTGCTTTGGACGTCAGAAGCTGGACCGTGGAGCTGGGAATGCCACTGCAGAACAGGTCACACCTGCTGCTCACCAGCAGCCTCAGCTGCGCACAGAAACCTTGAAACCTCTCTCTTTGAGATGATTTTCTCAAATCCCAGCCTGAAATTGCAGAAGGGGGCAGACCCATCTCTAACAAAGGGCCAGAGACTGAAATCAACTTCTCCAGTAAGATTAACCCAGGAATTCAATTGTAAATATGCCATTGCTGTGGTACCTTGGTTGGCCTGTTTTAAATGGTGAAAAGGCAGGAGATGAGAGGGAGTAAGAGGAAAGGACAGCTGGCTTCCTAGGGACTGCACATTTCACAGATTCAAGAGATCTTAAAACCTGTTAAGTCCTGGGCTCGCAGCCACAAGCTCTGTGAGCACAATAAAGGCCAGCTCTGGAGGAGTCCCGACAAAACAGACACTAAGAGAAACAGCTATTTCATGCTTTTCCAGGTCTGGCCTACAAAAATGACATTTCCCTGTAAGTTCCCCTGTTAGCAATTCCCCATGGATGCTGCTACCAAGGGCTGATGGAAAATGAAGCATGAGGAAGGAAGCAGAGTCTGCATGCACTGGTGCAGGATGATCAGCCATAAGAGATGCACTCTTTGCTCCACAGGCCTGAACACTCACCACTCACCACAGAAACTCATGCTTTTCACCTGAAAAGTGTACAGCTCATAAAGCTGCTCCTGGACAATAACCTTCTTGTTTTTTATAGGGAGGAAGAAATAAAAGTAGCAGAAACTACAGAACAATAAGCCTTGATAAGCAACAGATATTTTACTTCAGTTAAAAATTATTATAGAACATTTATAAATCAGGGTCCTTCTCAAAAAAATTAATCAGAGATATATTCCTGTATGAGCAAGACAGCACAGACACTGACATGGATTTAGAGAGTCAGGATTGCTTTTTGGGTGATCAAGGTGACATATAATGGAGAAATCTGATTTCCTGAATTGCCCCTTAGTTACACCCTGAGAAGATATCCAGCTTGGCATCCCAAGGCTAAGCACAACCAATTGCATTACTTCTTCAGATTATTATGTCTCTACACAGCACGAGATCCCCCCAAAATTCTATTATTATAAGTGAAATTCTTCAATCTCATACAAATCTATAAAATACTCTATTCATTATATCCGAACTACAATTATATATTTGGAGATTAAAAAAACCCAACAAATCAAACACCTAATATCCCAAATCTACCCCAATTCAGCAAATTCAGAGCTGTAAGCTGTCAAAGAAACAATTTTTTTCTTATTATTTGAAGACATCTCCAAATATATCCTAAGAGGAAAACGACCAAAATCCTTCTATACCTTTAGAAATGTAATTTTTTGAATCAAAGGAACAAGGGTTTGTAATAAGGTATCTAAAATTTAAGGTGGCATCAGGAAAATCCCCAACCACAACAGAATCAGCAACACAAGTTGTTGATAGCTGCAATCCTCACACTTCCCTCCCTCTTCTCTTTCCTGCCAAGTTTCAGAGAAGTGTAGAGCACCAAGTGTTCCCTCTTTGTGTATATAAAATAAAAGTTCAGGATGTAACTCAGCCCACATTTCCCCAGCTAGAAACTAACCTGACTTGGACTCGTGTCCATCTGGAAGAAACACGTGACAGGACATTATGGGGGGAAAAACTGCACAAGGGACTCATCACAGAGCCAACCCAGGGCCTTTTTCACTAACAACAGTTCTTCCCACATAATCTCATGGCACTCTAAATACTGAGTGCTATAAAGGCACTGTGTAAATATGTTTTGGGTTTTTTTGCTGTTAAACACATGTCAAATCTTCCATGTCACATTTAAAAGGACTAGCAAACAGCTTTTCAAAGGAAGAAGGTAATAAATTACTTATTTACTCTGCTTAGTGGGATACCCTGTCACCTCTCCAGGACTTCCATTAATGCTCCCAGTCCTCTTCTGGTTTTCCACTCATTACTGGCAGGCCTAAAATGCAAACAGCGCTGTGCTCTAAAACACTCACTCTTGCCAAGTACAGGAGCAGAACTCCCAGTTTTTCTGCTGTTCATCACCTATAGCTTTGTCTTATATGGGGTTTTTAGGGGAGGTGGGAACACAGACCAGCATGAACAGAAAGTCACCAAAGATCCATCTTTAGGAATGGCCACCTCTGGGTAGGTGTGCACCCACCATGGTTCTGAACATCCTGCAGAATCACAGGCTCGTAACAAAGTCTGGGTTGAAGGGGGCTTGGGAATCATCCAGTGCAAACTTCTGTTTAATGGAGAGTCCAGATCTGATCATGCACATTATATCCTGTCAAGCCAATTCTTAACTATTTACAGTGAAATACGAAGCTTCTATCTAATCCTCTTCAAATCATGTAACAAGGATAAGAAGAACACTCAAATACCAGATAGGCGTTGACTTTAATGGACACCTTTCATTTTGACTGATTTTTACATATTAAGTTTTCCCTTCAAGGAATGATCACTTCTAATACAATTTCAAGACAGAAAGCAAATGCAAGATTAAAAGTGGCTTGTAAATCACCAATATCCTCTAGCTCTAATATCCAAATCACCCAATACCCTCTAGAGTTTTGTAATAACATGGAGATAACAAACAATAAAAATGCAGCTCCAGACACTTTATCAAAGCATCCTAGAGACCTTCTACTCCAGTTGCCATCTGGTGTAAAACCCAAGCCACAATATTGTTTTCCAGCTGGAGACAGAAAGAAGCTGGTGAGCTGCTTTGTAATTATTGTCTGACAATACTGGAATACCTTGTTTGTGTTGGACTTGGGTCTGTCTAAACCTTGCTGATATCAATCAGCTTCAGTGAGTGCTGGATCAGATCCACACCTGAGAACTGAAGCAATTTAATTAAGGCTTTGTCAATCTCAAAGTTTGTTCAAGAAGCATCTTGCCATTAACAGAAGTGGACAGGTTGTTCTTTTAAACTTGTAAGGCTCCCCCTTGAGAACCACAGCAAACATTTTAGGTCCTTGATCTACAGCTAAGGTTAATCTGTTTTAAGAATGTCCTAATCAGCTAAGATGTGCTGGATATTGATGAGAAAGAAAGCAGAACAGAGCCTTGATTAACTGAAGGGCAAATTAAGTTTTCAGCTGAATCCTGGGACACTGAAAAAAGAACAGGTGGAAAAAGGAGGAAAATTTGTCTCCTGAAGAATAAGGAAAGATCTGAAACTCTAACTCTCTGTGCTGGACAGCTAACTACAGGAGAGGCATTTGGACAAAGAAGAATTACAATCAATCAAAACTGGAAGGCTCAAAGGGTGGTTCCATTAAGAAACTCAATATCAGATTAAGACCACGGGGAAGAAAGATCCTCTGAATGTGAGTTTTATTAAAAGGAGTATTTTAAGAAAAAAAAAAGAAGAGAAAGAAATGTGACTTCAAGTTGTGAAAGAAGGCTTCCTGCCTGCCCTGAACTCTGCACCTGATTGCTAAAATAGGTGCTATTTGCCCTTTCAGTAGCCATCTCTATGGATTTTATCAAAGATTTTTTGTGGAAAACCAGGATCACCACCTATTTGTTAGGAAGAATTACACCAGTATTGTTAGATATGTCTGATCCACCAGTCTCCAAAAGATGTCAGCAGCTGCTGAGAGGGCACTTCATCTCTTGAGGTTGTGATTAACTATCCTGCATCTCATGCTGGGAAGCAAAAGTAACAGACTCTGCAGCCAAAATACAAAATCAAGAACCAAACAGCTGATCATCAAAGAAATCATTCTCTAGAACATATGCAGACAGCTACATGTGGATGGGGAAATGTTAAGAAGTAACATTTGTTGTAACATAAATTGCAACAAATCAAGGGAAACACATCACCAAAAGAATTAGGGGAAAAAAATTGCTGATTTACTATGTAAGTAATGTCACTATAGATGGTTCTGAAATTTGCTGTTCTTGTTAAAGATCCTCTCATAAAGTATCACTGAAAGAAGCATAACATTGAGAAAAAAAACCAGTATAAAAGGTGAGGAAGCAGAAACAACTGAATAACAAGGGGTTAGATAGAAAAAAACTTAAACTGATTAATTTTTAACTGAATTGAAACACTGGCAAAATTAACATGGCCCATCAAAATTGTTTTACATGACATAAAAAAACAAATTCAAAGAGCATTGAAAAAAATTAAGAATCCTAGTTTCTTCTGACTCTATTAAATCACAAAATGCTTTGTAGATCTTAAGCTTCCTAATCTGTAAAGAGAATTTTGGTACTATAAGCCTTTAAAAAATTCTTTGTTTTCTTAGAAAATTATCCAGACCAGTATCTATTGTATATCTCTTCAAACTATGGTTTAAAAAGTAGGGCTTTCTGAATGTTGTTGCCCATAGCCTTAGTAATGTCAAAATCCTCTTTGTTTTTTAGCATACAAATTTATTTTGATTCATGAACAGTCCTTGAGCTGAGTAAAAATTTGCTTCTACCAGTAACTGAAGCATACAGAAAACGCACAAAAAAATGCAGCTGAATACACTACCACTAACATTCCTGGCTTATCTATTCATGCTGTAAAATTTCCATTTCAGCTCCTCAGTAACTCCCACTCTCCTTTTAAAAGTAAGTATTATCAGGGCTAAGTTTGCTTTTCAAAAGTTTGACTAATTTTTTTGTATGCTGATATAAAGCTTAGCAAGCATTTGTTACAAAAACAAAGTCCAAAAGTCATAAACTCAGGATATTTATCTCACTGTATTTTTGTCACCCCCAACAGAACCATCTACAGCCATTCTCTGGCTCTAAGAAAAATTAATAAAGCAGTAAACTCTGATAAAATTGATTTCACCTAACTGTAATTACATTCAGTGTGGGTTTTTATGCCACTTCAGCATCACCTTTATGATCAGATGAGGGAAAATGGCATTTCTAGGGAACTAACAAAGAACAGTCTTGCTCACAGTGAAACATGCCCTCCTGACCATGAGCAGATGCTGTTTAGACAGCTGACTCAGATGTACACCTGCCCAAGTGGTCAGATAAACTCCTGTGATTACTGTACTCAATATATTTGGAAAAAAAATTCCAAACAGCCAACAGTATTTTTAAGGAAGTTATTAACAGAAGCTGACAGTCAGATATTCTGAGCATAAGCCTGCAACTGTTCCAGCTCTGCCTTGGAGAGAAACATTTACAAACACAAAGCTACCAGCAGTCCTCCCCAGAGGGCAGGGATACCCAGTAAAATCCATGCTGGCCACTGCTGCAGGTCTACATGGGCAGATTTCCCCCCTTAGGTGACTCTGGATACCTCAGGAAGTCCCAACGCACAAAATAACTATATAGCATAATAGAGCCTCAAGGACTGTTCAGATAGCTATAAAGATTTTTTTTTCATATGGATGCACAAAAAAAAAAAAAGCATCCTCATTTCTATCACACTGGTACAAATACTCATGATTTTGCAGTGACTGGTTTGCAAGATGAAATGCTGAATAAGCAGTTTCAGTATTTTACAATTTTTGCAGACAAAAAGTAAAGATTTTCTAGTAAAAATGCTGACATTAACTTACTCTAAGCATTACCAATATTTTTTAAGTTAGAGAACCAGAGAAAAAAAACAATATTTGCACAATCATGTAATAGATCAGTGCTGAGAGCATTATTTTTCACAGATACCATAAGTGATGGATTTCTTTCCCCAAAGCTTGGAAGATATTTCCCAGACACTGCATACAGAGAAAACACTGCATAGGCATTTAATCTAGTCTCTAGTTATAAAACATTCAAAATGTTTAGAGGATGTAACCATGACACCAAAGTATGAAACTTTATTTCATAGAGACATTGATATTGAGCAAACTACATATAAAGATTCCCTAGATATCTCAATTAAAAACCTACAGAATTTTTAAATATCACCATTACCATAAATCACCAAGATTAAAAAAGCATGCAATGATTTATGTTACTTCTTCAAGTTAATTTAATAGCTTCAACTAATAACTAGGATTTGAAGTTTTCTTGTTAGCAACTGGCAAACTGATTGTTTAGCTAGTTTTTTTGACCCATAAAATAAATAAATAAACGTATATGAGAAAAAAAGCTGTTTATAGTTTTAAGACTGCAACAATTGAAATTGTGAGCTGATTCTTCAAGTCTGTTCCTCTGAGAAAGATAGGTCTTTTTTTGTTAATCCTTTCTTCTACTTTGTACTCTCCAATACAAGAGAAAAAGAGAGGTAGAAAGATACAATAAATTCACAGGATGAACACAGAGTTTCTGTTTCAAGGGAAGAATCCAAAATTTTTCTCATTTGCTTTCAGACAGAATTTATCTAGGAATATTTTGTTGAAACTAGCCACAATATAGATAAATATGTATGTATTTATTTCTAGCTACCATCCCAAGCAGCACAGTGATCCTCCCCACGCTCTCCCTTAAGCATTTTAAGCTGCTGTTCCTTATTTTTCACAGAGCTTTTGGCTCTTTATGATTTCATCATGATCTTCTCTTGATGATCTAAACTCACTTTCTGATGCCCATAATTTTTAAAGTTTCCTGGCATTTCTTCAAGAAAGTCTTTGGTCAGAATCACTTAAGATGAGCTTATTTCCCACAGTAATGAAGAGCTGAGGGAATTTGCTTTGAGACAAGTCAAGAAACTTCTAGTTTCAAAGTTTAAACATGCCATCATTGACTGTAATATGTCCTTTGCTGCAGACTGTGCTACCACACCTGAGCACGTTTGTTTTGCCAGTGAATCAGGATTACTCGAATCCTGTGCACTTGGAGGAAGAGATGATGGGGAAAGGACCTGCAATTTTGACTACCCAGCCATTCTGCCTCCTCAGGACATCAGTATTAGATATTTGGATGGATAGCTATCTGCTCCACTGAACAGGGAAATTAGCTGGTATCTACTGATCTGGAGGACATGTACAGGGATTTCATTTTCTCATGTACCTGCACAGACTGACTGACTGCTGTCACAGTTATGGGTAAATACAGACTTTACTAACCACTGTGTGGCCCTCCACAGGGAAGGATAAATTCTGCCATTCTTTCTCTTTGTGAGATCACAAAACTGACAGGTAGAAATTATTATTATCCTCTACAACCATGGATAACTTTTGTGGTACTGTGCGTTGCTAATTCTAATGGTAAAGAATAATATTGACATGAAAATGGATTTAACACATCCTGACCCGTGTCTGCATTTTCTTCCTACAGCAAAAGAAATAACAATTGAGTAGGATTCTTTATAGTATAATCTGTACTACCATGCAAGAATCAAGGTTGGAAAAGGGCAGAGTTGGTGCAGATTATATCAACATACTGTATTAAAGTTCTCTGGACACGTACTACCTCCAGAGTTTTATTTCATTCTTCCCTAAATCTTTGCAGTCATTTTGTGAGAATTGTGTGCAAGCCAAGAGCAAACAAATCCTTGTTACAAGCCATGTTTTACATCCCCTCTGCAGTCAGGATAAAAGCTGTCTTTGTAAGGTACATGACAACAGACTGTAAAGGTTTAGTGGTGTGACTTTACCCTGGATTGCTTCCATTGCCATATTCAGACTTTAAATTCAGGAGATGAGGTGCAGCAATAAGAGCAGTGTCTCCCAGAAGGGTTAGAGGCACAAAGGAGAGCTGGCTTTTTCTTCTATGCTTTTGGGCAAATCTCTTGAGTACAGAACAGAAGATAATCACAAAGGCTGACAGACTGGGATACAGTGGGTTTGAATAAGCTTTTATTTTTTGTTGTATAGGTAACTGCTTTAAGTCAATTCTTCATGGCCATCAAAATTAAACATTTTATTTAAAACTCAAGGTAACATGCTTTTGAACGTAAAATGAGAGCCAACACACCAGGGGCTACCTCTGCCACTCCCTGCCCTTCAATTCCAGAACCATGGGAAATGCTAAAGGAAATCAGAGGAGGGAAGAGACAGTACTCTACAGAGACTTGGAACACAGCTGTCTTCTCATGTCATAAGAACTCTGGACTAAAAATCATCTAACTTTATGGAGCAACTTTAAAAAATGATTTGGGGGCACTTTTAAGTGTACTGGTTGCTCCCTCAGCGATTGCAAAAAACCAAATTAAGAGTGCATACTCACTGGCTCACCAACAGGGAATACTTTTCTCATGCAGGACAATCTGAATGATCAATGCCCCAAGAGCAGCTGTCAGAAAGCCCTGAAGGTCTCCTGCTGGTGAACTTCAAAAGCATAACTAATCCTGCCTGATTCTGGTAGGAAGTGTTCACCCTCCCAGCTCTGCTGGGGAGGAGATAAAGGAAAAGCAATAGGTCACAGAAGCATCAAGCACTTCAGAGGGAGTCCTGTGTTTCCTGTCTCGTTTTCCACCCTTAATAGCATACTGATTTACTTGCTACATCTTCTCTTCAGAGGATCCCAGGCCACACTTCTTCATCATAAAGTTTCCAAGATTAGAGTGGGAAAGGCAAGAAAAAAACCAAACAGCTCATCTGGCCACCTGCCCTCTTCCTCCTGCACTCTGCCCTCCCCAAGCAACAAACCAGACACTCTGAACAAAATGAAAGCCACTCAGTTTTCTGTGGATGTCTCTGTTCCACCCACCAAAAGCACATACACACATTCAAAGCAGAGGACAAGGCCAGAGGTTTCACCTGTTCTAGAAACTGGCTCTGGAGAGATTCATCTTAATTAATTACATCCTGCTTTATAAATCCAGCAGGCAACGTAACACATGTGCTACGCTGGATTCAACAATGCTGGAGAAAATGAAGTAGCTGACAAAGGGGAAAAAATTGCCTTTTCAACCTTTTGCCATATGAAATTAATTGCAAAACATGTAGCAGTGCACTGTAAAAAGCTGAAGTCAATATAAAAATTTGCATAAGTAAGGACCCTCATGTATTTGATATATACTTAATATGATTTTATTTTGAAATAACAACAAATTTTTTAAAATTAACCAGTTTACAGACATTTTTGCTATGTACACATAGACTACCTAGAAAAGCAGTATTACTATTTCTGTTTTTCAAAAAAAAAAGCTGAACAAAATAAAAAGAGAAAGATCAACTGTTTAGATTTGAGCTTAGAGAGCCTGGAGCTCACATCCAGCACAGTAATGAACTTGGCACCCAAACATGGAACTGGAAAGTCATATCAGCCCTCATTTCAAGGTGGGTTATGTGCAGGGTCTCCAGCCTGACAGATATCTCAGATCACTGACCTGACATCAGTGGGATGAGCAAGCAGGAAGGGAGGTGCAGCTGAAGGACCCTGTGAGTGCCAAGCTCTGCACCAAGAGGAGACAGCAGCTCTTGGCAACTCAGGCACCCCCAGTTCTTCCCATTTCCAAAGCAGCTGGAAGAGGAATGCAAATAGTGACTAAGTAATCAGCAAAAAGGAAGTGCCAAGGAAGTTACTTCACAGACTGACATTGTTAAGGTGAATGGGACCTGACCACTCTGCATTAGTTTCTGCAGTTATCAGGTTCTTTAACTTCACACTCTGTTTCAAATAGAGTAAGTCAGTCATTGCTTTCTAAAGGGGCCTAATTAGTCAACCCAGAGTGTGTGAAACTTCATTTCAGAATGGAAAAATGACATCCCAGAATACTTAGTTAACCTAAGTTAACTAATCACATACTGCCCACATCAAAGGCCAAGAACTTGAGAGTACAGCTTACATATTCATGATAAACTACAGATCTCTGAAAGCAAGGCTGCTGGAAGACTCTGGACAATGCATGCCCATGTGGCAATAAATCCACTTATGGTGCCAAATTAGTTTTCCAATTTACACTGCAGAGTTCTCAGGAAATCTTGCTCCAGTTGTTTAAAATCATCAGCTTGAGCAGATGTTTAGCAATGAAGCAAGACACCTGGTACCTTATTTTGATGTTGAACTCAGATGAGATTAAGCAACTGAAGCACAGAATTTCCTCAAATACCCCTGAACAATAAAGTAAAAAATAATGGCATATTTAGAGAATGTTGAGTACTATTGTCTTTAGTGATTATGTTTCTAATTGTAATTGTCATCAGTTTCTCAGGAAGATTGTAAATTAACAAAGGTTTCAGGAGCGGAAATTGAACAACCGAAAAACTACAGTTTTGTAAATAAAATTTGTAAAGCTTTCTAGCAGATAGACTTTTAAACTATGCCCTCTAAATAATTGTGATCCCAAGACATGGTGCAAGAACAGAAGTCTCTGGCCATGAACCCACAGGGCAAAAAAATCCAGCAAAGAAATAGGCCCTTCAGCACACTTTTTCTCCTAGGAAGGCCAAAGCACACAATACCTGCCAACATAATTGCTTGTTTCAATAAAAATACTTAAATTATCTATTTTTCAGTGAAAGTCAAGGTTTTTAAAGATCCCTGCAGACTAAATTTATCAAAAAGACCTTAATGATTTTCCTTATATTGATGTTTTCATACAATGTTGTTGGATGGAGATT
The DNA here is from genome assembly GCF_028769735.1 of Zonotrichia leucophrys gambelii. Taxonomy (NCBI): domain Eukaryota; kingdom Metazoa; phylum Chordata; class Aves; order Passeriformes; family Passerellidae; genus Zonotrichia; species Zonotrichia leucophrys. The sequence goes on from NC_088169.1 coordinate 98,680,795, forward strand.
CAAAGAACTCATTGCTGGCTAGAAGCAACATCACAACTACACATTCACATATAAAACAGAGGCCACACTGAGCAAAGATCAACAATTTGGAGCATGCTCCTGACAAAACACAACTGTCTCACCGAAGTATGCACAGCATGCACGAGTTGTTCACTTTGTCTGCTTTAAACGATTGAAGTGACCTGGCCTAAGTCACTCCTCTGAAAAATGCACAATTGAGAAATGATTGAGAAATGCAAGTGAAGTGGGGGAATGCTGAATGGGAAGTTTTAGTGCTCTGCATGTGTCATTCATACTAAACTGCCTTTTTATGAAAGTGGACTTGTCTGTGCTTGAGAATTCAAGAGTCACATTACATGTCTGCACAGAGACCCTGGGAGGTTTGGTTACAAAAGCCAGACATGGTATTGTGTATTCCCTGATGACAAGGAGTCAGCAGAGCCTATTACATCACTTCAAAGTGGCCAAGCAAAGGCAGGAAACCCCCTGACGTTATCTGATAAATTGTTTTGTAAGTTAGTTTGGCACCAGCGTGTCTGGTATCTAATACTTACGATCCACAGCCTACCAAGGACATGCTATTAGATTGCTGCTATTTTGTGTCAACAAGAAATGTATGCTGTGACAAAGGCCTTTGTAGTAAAGTATGGGAGGAGAGAAAAGTCAGAGGGGAACACTACATTTCTCAAATAAGTAAGGAAACCAATGAATTGTGCTAGGATTGACTATTACTAACAAGCTGCTATTAGGGAGAGAACCTCACAGTTCAGAGCAACTCCAAGCATATCACGTTTCATTACTAATACCTAGTTTTCAAACACAATTCATTGTTGAACAAGCCCCCTAAAGAGGGTATCAAAAGATCGGTTTTTTTCTCTTACGATACATTTCAAGCAATCTTCAGCAGTATCAAGACTATGACTGAAGAAGGGAAGCAAAGGAAAGACAATAATCCAGAGAGTGACATATTCCACAGAATCATCACAGAGTAATTCAAGTTAAACAGCATCCCAAGAGGTCTCTAGCCCAGCTCCTCTGCTCAAACCAGAGTCAGCCATGAGATTGCATGAGACTCCTCAAGGCTCTATGTGGGCAGATCACGGAATCATAAAAGCCCCTCCTCTATAGCTGCTCCTCACCACAACTGCTCCAGTTCACCCACATCTGTCTTTTGTCTACAGGCCCAAAATCAGGAGCAGTATTCCTGATGTGGTCCAGGACTACCAGTCCAAGGGAGTAGCTGTTTCACTTGACCTGCTGTTCTTCTCTGGTCAGTGCAGCCCCAGACAGCATCTGCTGTCTGCTTCAAGGGCACACCACCAGCCTGGCAGCAGCTCATCTCTTGAGACCTCGGGGAGATCCCAGTGAAAACTCAGGGAAAGAAGGTTCTGCAGGCTTGGGCTGCCTGAGGAGTTCTTATCTGTGTGCACTGCCACTCAATTTGTGCCTGTTCAGCAGCAGGCCAGCATTTTCCTTGTTTATTCTTTTACTGCCCATCCAGTGGCAGAAGATTGCCTTGTGGTCCTCAACATCCCTTTCCACTTTCAGCTCCAGGTGAGCTTTGGCTTTCCTAACACAATCACTGTGTGCCATGGCAACAATTCTGAATCTCTCCTTTGCAACCTGCTGCTGCTCCCATCTCCCCAGTCCTGCCTACTCAAAATGAAGCTCAGTTCTTATCTACCTACTTTTTTGCTGACTAAGAGGCAGAATGCTCAAGGGAGGGAAGGAAAATATCAGCATGAAGAACTTGCCAGGTAACTTGAAATCCTCTCACAATCCTGAGCTTCATCATTTCATGGTTGATTCAGTCATTGATTACACCACCATTTTCTATTTGTTCATGAGCTACAGATCAGGAAAGTATTAGACCTAGCTGGCCCATTAGTGTAAGAGTTAACAAAAAAAGTAATTCTAAGTCCATTTCAATATCAATTTTAAGGTATAAGGTCTTACATAAATGGTGGATTTTGTGAAAAAATGCATTTAAACTGCCTCTAGACTTTGAAGTCTCTTAGTACTCAAATGATTTGGTTTGCCTACTTTGCTCAGTCATAAACTGGGGACAGTAAGAATTCAGATGTAGAGCTGCATTTGATACCAGCGGTCACTGTACCCAGACTTATGGCAGTAATAAGCCTTTCAATGTCTGGAGATTATTCTAACTATTAGAAAGATAATGTAATATGAACTTCCAGGCTAAGAAATAGTTCTGTATTGAAGCTTATGGCAAAGCACAGGAAAATAAAGCTTGAGCTGAAAAATACTCTCATCAGTATTTTAGCTCTTTTTACTTAGTTTATCTAAAGCAACCAGATGCGTGCAATGAATAAAAATGTCTATTTTGCAGCATTTCAGCCAGTATTAGAAAAATATACACTTGAGGACACAAATATTGGCAGAAGGAATCGTCTGCCTGAATTTGGATATATGGTAGTTTTGTGGGTCATGCTAAACTTCAAAGAACAAATATAAAAATTGCCCAATTCTTCTTTTTAATAAGCAGCACTTTTGAATGAGAAAGGCTAAAGGAGACAATTTCTTTCACAGTTAAAGCACTCTATAACTACATCTGCTATTAGCAAAAGGCTTCCCCCCACCCCCATGTCTAGACAGCAGTTTTTTATGTGACAGAGACCAAGCAGCCCAACCTAGCTGCCAGGCAGTAGAAGTAGCATCAGTCTTTTTTAGCAGTGTCATCCATGATACTTTTTTTTGGATGAGGCTTCCATTTAACATATTCAGCTGTATCTGATGTAGATGACTGTCTGCTAGGACGAAGACAGATGACCCCTGTATATTATCCTGTAGGGGAGTTGCATTGATTTTGCAATACCACCTATTCACTGTTTCAGTTCACGGTCTGGCATTTTTGTCAGTACTGGCAGTTATTTCTCATTCTCCCTCTGTGAAGAATCCCCATCTATCATCCTGCTGGATGAAAGCCACGATAGGTTTTGCTCATCTACAATAAACATTGTCATATATGGAGCCTGGTGTCCTATCGAATCAGAGCTTATGTAAACATGGTAAGCTGTGTACGTGTCCATCCATCAGCTGAGCCCTAATTACTTTGGCCTGAAAATATCTTGGAGTTGATACACAGCCACCAGCCTCAAGGTTCTTCAGTACTTACAATTTTCTCATTTAACAGAGATAAGGACTATAAGGAAGCCCATACTTAATTTAATTTCTTCCCCTTCAGATAAATTAATTCTTCTGCCTGATTCTCCTTGGATGCAGGTCAGGGATAAGGATTCAGGAGTTTGAGAAGGCAGAAGGGAGGTATGAGATAGGCAATACACTGCAATACAATACAGAGACTTTCCTCTGCCTGCAGATGAGCATGTGGACTTGGCAATACATGTTAACCATTATATTCTAACCAACAAGGTCAAGATGAACAGCAGCAAGTCCTGAGCTGTATTTTCTGTGAGACACTGCCCTTGACAAATAGAATCAGAAAATTTTTGTAAGAGAAGTCTGTGGAAAAGGGATGTGATATTTATTTAGCATATCTCCAAGTTAATTCAACCTTCAAATCTATTTTCTCAAAGATTTCATTGACCCACACTCTTGCAATCCCAGATTGTGCCCAAGTGGTCTGGCCAACATACTGATTCCAATGAAACATCCTGTATTGTCATTCTCATGTAAATGATTGTGGTAACGCTTGTTATGGCACTGTCCTTTGCTCCCAAGTGTTGCTTACTTCAGCCTTCATAAATCTTGGGACAGGTTGCTGTTTGCTGTCCATTTCTCCTTGTTTGTTTAAAATATGTTTGTTTTTCCTTCATGAGATCACAGGAAGAAAAAAAAAATCACATAGATGATACTCTGCAACCTTGTTGTCATCGTCCTGTTGCCAGCAGAAGACATTGCGTTCTGAGTATTCATCTCTGTTGAGGTCTCAGCAGCGGATGAGCCTTCTGGTCTGGACATAAACCATATGTTCTCCAATGTAACTACCAGGAATGGTGTCCTGGGAGCAGTAGTGTCTCAGACTACTCAAACTGTGTCTGCTGTTAGCAAGACAGGCTTTTCTTACAGTCCTCATCCTGCTCTTTTTTTGGTGTTCCCACAAAAACACAAACATGCATAAACAGCTCTTCCACTGATACATCATTCCTACAATCTTCATAAATGTAACTAAATTCAAAGTATTAAAACTGAAATGTACAATTTTCCTCAAGTTCACATAACTGTTACAAATAACCAAGACTTGCCACTGTTAAAATCAGTGCTTGTTACATTTATGTTATTTTGAGGGTCTGAATAATGTTGTAAGTGAGCCAAGGCTTAACTTTGACAAAGAGCTTCTTTGAAAAATCCCAGATCTTGAACCTGCTTTTTCATGCTCTCCTGAACACCTGCAGAAGAACTTCAAACTCTCCTTCCATCCCTGGATGTGTTCAAGTGATGATTCTTTGAGCAGCATGTCTCTTGGAAGGTTTCCCTGCCCACAGCACGGGGTTGGAATGAGATCATCTTTAAGGTCCCTTCCAACCCAAACCATTTGGAGTCTGAGATACAATCCAATATCCAAAATGCATCAGTACCTGTGCTTATGTTATTATCTGCAGTGCCAAGATGAAACCCCTCCACGCTTACTTGATGGGCAGGTGTTTGGAAAAGGCAAAAAATCAGTCCTCCCATTGTCCTTCTGAATGAAACACACAACTACTAGCAGTACTCACTAGCTACACATAGCTGTATTGGTACACAAACATGTCACTATCAGTACACTTGAAAAGACTTATGATAATGCTTAAGGCACAAAAACTTCACAGCATTTACATGACATGGTTTCCATGTTTCTTGCCCAGTGTTTACAATTACCTATAGAACTTGCACCTAGACCCCAAAAAGCTGATTAGTACAATTAAGCTAAAAAAAAAAAAAAAAAAAAAAAGCATATCTCAACCTTCACTTGACATTAACAAAACTGTTTACATGGCACAGTTCCTGGCTTTCCAAGCCAGCAGAGCCTCTGCAACACAACTGATTAATTAAAGAGCTCTGAGAAGTTAACACTGAAGGTTACTGATTAATTGTATGTTAGAGCTGTCTAATCAAGTACCCAAGGCAATAAACAAATACAAAGATATATTATACACTGATTAACACAATTATTTATAGTTTTTTATAGGCTTTTAACTGGTTGCCTGCCACACTGCACTCTGAATAAACCTGAATAAACACTGGGGAGAGTGATCAGGATCACTTACTGTATTTTCCCAGCTGGCTATTAGGGTTGTTTTCTCTACAAGTGAAACATATGATTATAAATCCTTCTTCATGCATGGTCATCACATGGGCAACCACACCACAATCATTTATCATGTATTTATGAGTGCTACTGGTTGCTATGTGTGTCTCCAAGGGCTGAAATTCAGCATTGCAAACAGCTGCTAACCATCATTAAGAAAAAATGAGCAAGCTACTCTAAATGCTACAGCCCTATTTGAGGACAAGATTTACACCTAGAGATGATCAACAGCTCTTTCTCTTATTCACATTCAGATCTAATGGCAAGTTTCTCATTTCAGATATCTTTTCCACTATGTATGAATTTCCAGTCCCAGACTGCAACACTTCTTCATCTCATAAGGCTGTCTTCATGGCCTCCTCTAAATCTATCATGTAACTCCTTTCTCCATGTCAAGAGATCAATACTAAAGTGTGTCCTCACTCCATAGTTCCTCTGTTATCCATATATATAACACAAAATAAAACATTTCCTTGCAAGCACTGGACAAGTTTATTCACCGTCAGGGAGGTTTTTTGAAGGAAAAGCTGCAGGAAGGGTTCTGAAAGAAGGAAACTCTGCAATGACTCCCCAAGTCAATGAAAACAACTTTGTCTCCTGCAGAAATGTCATCAGTTCTCCTCCCATATATGCCAATTCTGTCTGATTCATCAAGAAGCCAATGAACACTCTGCCTCTTTTGTGTTCACTGTCTACCTCTCTCCTCTGAAGTAGAAAAACAAGAATAAAAATGAAAGAAAAACTACACCTCACAAAAGGCAACCATTACTGAGCAAGTAATTCCCTGATACTTCCCCCAGAACTCTCATTATGCCTTACAAAGTTTTATTAGCCCCTTTGATGGGCAGAGCCCTTTGTTTGCCTGCTCATAATATAGTCAGCAGTCCAAGTACAAATGTTTATCCTTGTCCGGTACTGCCCTTTTGTTATAAGCCCCTTATACCCATCCAATATGACCACAATCAAATCTGCCATTAAATTACTTCCCAGCTATGAGGGACAGATCAAACTTTCCTTCAGTAACTAAATAGCCCCATTTCCCATCTAGATTACACTGGTTTTAAAAACTTCCTAACACAAGACTGGTGTAAGACAAGAGGCTCAAGCCCATTGTGCCAGCTAATCCCATGTCCTCTAATTACACACATTTGACTGCTTGCAACAAGATCCACAGCCAGTCATGAAATTCCCTTTTTCCATCAAGTTGGTGTGCATGAGATCTGACAGCTCTGGCACACTCATCTTACTACATCCTCAGATAACCACTCTTTGAAGCTGTTCAGGGGAGATGAAAACATAATAGCCTCAGAAAGGGTTGATCAGCATGAAATAAAAGAGAAGGTCAAAAGCTGATTGATGCAACTACTAAAATTGTAATATTAAGATTCAGTCAATTTACATTGTTAAAAGTCACAATTTTCATAGTAGTACCATTTGTTTTTTCCATATTAAAATTACCATTAGAATTTCTTTTTAACCTTTTTTTTTTGTTTTTTTGAAATCTGGTTGCAATTAAAATCAATCAAGAACAAACCAACCCATTCCTTATCTCCTGAATTATGGATTCTGTGACATAAGTGTAAATTATACATTCAAAAATCTGTCTGTCCTTGTTTCCAAAAGGGGTTAATTACATAACATTTTAGAGTTGTCCTTTGGAAGGCTAATTTTCCTAAGAATCTTTAAATGTACAACAGTTTTTTTTTCCTTCTGAAACAATTTCTGCCCAGCAAAAAAGAACAAAGGGAAAGTCTTAAGAATATTGAGCTTCATTCACATATTTACCAACCTTGTAAATATTAACTTCATGTATCAATATCATTTCTCTGACCAGGAACTCTTAAACCCACTGTTTAACCCAGGTAAACACAGATCTCTTCAGCACCATGGGCTTCCAAATGTTAAATGACAGCATGTGTCCCCGCATGAAGTTTTAGATAAAACTTGAATCTCAAGCCCATGTTCTACATGTGCCACACATACAAGCAATATGCTAAAGCAGGCACTGGACCTTCAGTAACTGTTATCATTTACTGAATAAACCAACAGGCAGGCGACAGCTGCTTGTGGAATCTGTTGAGTGGCCATCACTCTTAAAACAGAAATATACCAATCCTCAGCCATTCAAAAAATAGATCTAACTGTATGTTTGCTAAAAGTACAGATTCAGAGATTATATGGGGGCTTTTCCTTATTTTCTCTCATATACTGCTACTTAGTCTCTACTGTATTGCAAGTAACTGGTTTCCTTAATTTTGACTGAGAAAGGTAAGCTAATTCCATAGTAAGCAAACACACTTCCTTCTTCCTTTAATCATATAACAGTTTTAATTCCAGTTCATTGTTAATTGTCTTCCAGATTTCTGTGACCAATAAAACTCTCTACCAACTTCTTCCCCCTTTTCCCTGACACTGTGTTGCAACACAATTTCCTCACATAGCTTTACACCTACTTTGTCCTAGAGTATTTCCAAAACTAAAAGCAACTGGAGGCAAACATTCCAACCATTCACACAACCAAAGCTCTTTAGAAAACCTCTATCAGCATGCCCTGTAGCTGACTGTTCTCCTAGCTTATATGCCAAATCAATGACATCCCAAAACGCTCGGGTAAGAGTTCACAGCTTCAGCAAATTACACCCAGGTACTGCTGAAGGGAAACACCTGCAGTCAGGAGACTTAGTTAAGAGAAGAGCTCTTTCCTCTATCAGTGCAACCCTGGAAAATGTGTCAGATAGGGCTCATTTCTATTTCAAATGTCCAGAGACACTCAGTAGTTTCAAAGTACTTTTTAAGGGCTCGTTTCCTAGAGGTCATTGCATTTCCAGAAAAAAATACAGTGAAATAATTCAATGAGTACATTTTATACAGACAACTGCAAATATCCATATATTTTTACTATTCTGGGGTAGAGAATGACCCTGAGCTCTTGAACTGACTTGTTTATTCTGACCTTACTCAAGTTGCCCCAGCAAACCTGCCTGGACAAGCCCTTAACAAGAAACAAATTTGGTGCTCATTTTATGATGCATGGGAGAGAGATGTGCACTAAGTGTTAAGCTGCTCTACATTTAATATCTGAAAAGTTTATTATCCCTGTAGCACATAATCAGGAAAAAAAAAAGTAGGTAAAATAATCCCCTGCTTAGTGGTTTGTATTAAGAAGATGGCAATGGTATTTAAGAATCAACACAAGGCACACTGCATAAGTAATCTCAACAATCTTAACAGCACACACAGGCTCCTCACAATCCTCATTTAAGAAACAGCAATGAGGTTGTCACTGTTCTCCAACAAAGCCATACCTTCTTAACAGCCTCCAATGGCAAAGCCCAAATATTACATCTGAGAAACATTCATGATGACATTTACATGCATCAGAGGGAAGAATTTTGCGGAAGGCTGTTTTTGCTAAAGTATTTAGGTTTTGACATTTCCATGCTGAAATTTCAAAAGAGCATATCTGTGGGTGTTTTTGATAAATTATGTATCATAAAGACAAGAGAGTTATTAAGGAAAAAGATACTGGTAAGCAAAAGCTTTTTGTTTTTCATTAACCAAAAATGACCTGAAATGTAAAATTATTGAATTCAGTGTACTGTAACCTAAAACTAACCCCATAACCTTCCTCCTGCAACAAAAGATCTAATTATACACCTTGCTATGAAATTTAGTTAAAATACCCTTAGAACACAAAATTAACTTCAGAGTTACGCTTACTGTGTCACCGCTACATCACACCTGTGCAAGTGCTGAGTGCTCTAATTACAGGTTTATAGGATGTGTGACTCAGAGAGCAACCACCTGAACTCCGTGTAGGTGATCAGGACAATTACTCTTGTGCAAAAGCATTAACACAATGCTAAAAGCACACAATTCAAGTGCACCATTTCAGCTGCCTTCTGTCCAAGCAGTGGGGCTACTGTCAGGGAAAACAGAAAATCATCAACCTTCTTCAGCTTTTTTGCTCCCCTCCCATTCTTCTAATGCTGGTGGCTAGACCCTCACTACAAGCTAGAAAACGTTAGCAATTTGTAAAATAACCTGTAAACAAACAAGGAGTGCAGAAAAAACCCAAACAACATGGCATCTTCTGCAACAGAGGACTGAAATAATGACAAAAATCCTCCTGCTGTCAATGTAATTAATTTCATTTTCAATTTTAAACCAAATGTTAGTGAGTGAGAAACTTCTGTTGATCAAGGAAACTTTTGCAAGCCTCCAAAGTGCCTTAGACAAGAAGCACGTTTGTGAAACACCACATCCCTAGAAAAAGGAGGTGAATAAAAAAGATGAGGAAATGCTGCATGACAGAGCTCAAATATAGAGTCCTTGAGACTAAAAATCATTAAAAGCCTTCCCCCCTTCTCCATGTCTTCACATTAATGCTTTAATCCTATTTGCAGAAAAAAAAAAATAAGATTATGATTTTACAGATTTTTACTCAGAAAAATATGATCCATCTGGGTCTTTGAGTTTTATGTGAACAAGAAATAGCTCTACTCTGGTTGGTTAAGACTTGGGATGGGAAGAGTTAATAAAGAAAAAAACTGGGAATTGTAGACGCATTGAACTAATTTTTTTGGGTTTTTTTGTAATAAACCATAAACTAAACCTGCACAATTTCTTTGCAATTTAAATTGCTGCTTTGTCAGTGCAGCAGTGAACATCTTAGCAGGACCACTTTATCCTTAGTGCATTCCCATAAATTTGACTTACCAAACTTCTAGACTTGGAATAAATTAATGTGGAGCAGATTTACAGGCTTAAGAGACTTTTTCTCCCCAATTTTTAGATACTTGATAATAACTGTACTACACTTTTTAGTACATGACATTTTTATGGGGGTTTTGCATCATCATTTAAAAAAGGGGAAAAAAAAGGAAATGCAAAATCTTCTCTGGGCTGAGACTGAAAACTCCTAAGTATCAAAAGAACTAAGCAACCCAAAATTTAATCTGTAACCCCACATTTTTAGAATTATATAACATTGCTAGCATATTCCCATGCTCAGCTAATATATTACTGCCTTTACCTGTTTAATGCTTCCAGTTTAATGTTATCTTGCTTGAGTGCTTCTCTTGGTAGCTCTACTAATTACTGCACACTTTTTAACAAGGGAATCACAAAAATAGATTCACAGCCTTATCAAACAGAAGGAATTCTCAGGCCTACTTTAATTTGAATAATGTGGGGTAAGTCTTTCTTAACAAACCACACACTTTTATACACTTGTGATTAGCCAACTGCAATCACACAAAATTATAGTGACTAAATACAAACATGTGAAAATTCCAAACTAGGAAAGTTCTCTCCTAGTGCTTGGAATAGCCCAATATGCAATAATTCTCATTTCTGATATTACATAGAAAAGAACTCAGAGGCTGTTCAAAGCAGAAATATGAATATATATTTAAAGTTTTACCATGCTAACTTGCATGAACTTAAATCATTAAGAAGCTGACAGGAATTTCCTGAGCAAGTTCTGCATCACAAAACATACTGCTAACTAGGAATTTTAGTTTTGCTTCAATCTTAAGATTATATTAAACAAATGGCTTAGCCATTTAAAGTTCTATGCCAGGCTTCTTGTGAAGTCAAGTAAAGTTGAATGGCATTTCACTATGGTTACCATGAAAAAGAAAAGATCTATTGTTAGAAACACACAACCAATTCAAAGAGATGGTTATTCACAGCCATTTGTAGCTACAGTAAAAATTCAGAGCTCCTTTTCAGAAAGTCAGACCCTTGTTAAATGGTGGTTTTGCTTCTGTTTTTGTTTTTGTGGAGGGTTCTCAACATGTGGCAGGATCCTAAATTTATTTACAGCTCACTAAATTAATTTGAAAACTGCTTAGGATAGAAAAGTTAGAGGGGGAAAAGGAGTGGCATTTTATTGAGTTGGAAGCCCAGTAACCGTATTTGAGAGTTTGCTTCCCTTTTCTGTGTTAAAAGTGCATCCCCCACTAGGCATATTTTACTCCAGCCCTCCTGATTTGAGCCAATAGAGGACACAAAAGCTGCCAGGTTTTTTGTGCCAGAAAAGCTGCTTCAAAGTAAGAGAAAGTGTTTATCTCCTGGTCTCTACCACAAAATTTGCCAGATTCTAGACACACTCATGTTCAGAGATTAAAAAAAAATCCCTGTTATTTACTGCTACCCTGCCCTTCGGAAGGGCTAATGAGTTCTGCAGTCACCATCAGCCACGCAGCTGCACATGCTGCAAGGCAGGCAACAACGATGACTACTAAATGAAGACTGATGACATTCTGAGGGGAACATTTCCAAGAAAAATTTCCCTAATCAAATTAAGCATTGTGCACATAGATGAGATTTTATTTTTAATCACTCGTAACTGTTTGCATTCTGAACCTCACATTGCTGCACAGCCTTAGAGAAGTGGAGCAACTTGTAGTTACTTGGATACACTGGAAGAATAGGGACATAGCATGCCAGGTCACAAATGTTCTTCAGGGTTGTCAGAACCACTACTTGCATTACCTCCCTCTACTTTTTTGAAAGAAAACCCAACAAAACCAAAACCAAACAAGAAGGCCCAATAAAACCACAAAATATCAAAGAAATACAATAGAATTTTTGTGGCTTTCAGCACATTCTGTCCACAAAAGCCAGCAGGCTCTTTTAATATTGTCAGTCTCAATTTCACTTGTCTATCTTGTGTATATTTGTGCTAATAAAAATACTGGTAATAATGGCAAAAGTAACTAGAATCAGACTGATGTTTCACTGGTGTGTACTTAAGAAAACAAATCAACCCCTTAGGTTCATTACTTAAATAAGAAGCTTAGGTGACAACTCAGAATTCCTTTTCTTTGTCCAGGGTTGTGAGTTCATGCTTAGGTGAATCTCTCTGCAAGAGCACAGAAAGATGTGACATCTTTAGACTGAAAACACACAAGGAACTGCAGAGATACACAAGTATCTCCTTGTTAGCCAAATGTCATGTGAATTTTTTCATGCCTTGATAACTTTAAAGTCATTCACCAGACAGAACTGGCCACTGCAGTCCCTGTCCAGTCTGATACAGATGCTGAGGGATCACACCACAAATGTGCCAGAAGGCTGCCAGTGGATGCCTGTAATCTTCTCCTCCTCCCCCATGATTTTTCACTGACTGATTTTTAAGGTTTGAAGTGCTTTCATTCATAGCACACAGTATACTTGACATATCCACCCACCACTGACCATTTCCTCTATTTAAAAAAAAATAAATATTCTCCTTTTGTAATAAAAGAGAAGAAACTGTCTACTGAGAAAAAGAAATACATTTCACTGTTTTGGTCATTGGTCAGAAAAGATCCATTCTGATTTTACCACGCTAAGATGGTACTAGAGAATTCAAAATGCATTTATAACCTAAGCATACACCATTTTTAGCAAGCTATAAAACTTAACCTTTGTAGAATATGAATAGTGCTTCACAATAGCTTTTAAAGGGGCTATTAAAACTTCACACTTCCTATAAAAAACAGCCTAATGCTCTTGATCCTGACATCGCCTTTATACAACGTATTTCTTCTGCTACTCAACTGTGTGAAAAAAATCCAACCTATATTCTGAAGATTACCTCTTTGGACCTTCAAAAAGTAATCTAAAAAATTCCTGAATCTGAAGTCTTCAAAAAGATTTTAGTGGGGTTTCTGATTTTGTGAAAAGGATTTTTTTGCAACTTTCAGGTGGCAGAGAAAGAAATATCCTCTCATTACTTCAAGGGTTTGTAACAGCATCCAAAAATTAGCTTTTTAATTATCAAAACCACTGAGAAGAGAACAGAAGAAATTAACAGGCATTTCTTCTGCTACAACTGTGGGCTAGATGTCCAAAAGCTCTTTGTTTATAAAGCAAAGCCAAAAAACTTCACTGACACTGAACCAATAGATCAGAAAACCACAGCAATCTGGTAATCTACCACTGGCTACAATGAAATGTTCATTTTTTAGGTCAAACCACATTTCTTTACGGGAACATAAGGGTCCTTGGACTCACCTAGGGGCAATAAAGCCTCCACAATTTATCGTCAGTGTAGTGGGTAAGTGATCACAGAGAAAATTCACAGAGAAAAGTAATTTAAAAAAAAAAATAAAAAAAAAAAAGACAATGGGCTCATGTCCCAGCAGAAATCAGAAATCTCATGCCATATTCATGCAAACATGTTGCACACCACAGCCATAATCCATATTTCAGCAACAAGAACAGGGTGTGTGCTGGCACAAACAGAAGGTTTGAAAGAGGAGCTATGGCCGGGCAATAACTGCTTCATGCTTTAATAATTCTTCACACAGAAGCCAGTTCTAGGAGTAAAGACTCTCCCAACAAAATTTACTAAATGAAAGAAAAGCTAAAACACACACATAAAAAAACCCCCAACAACAACAAAACAAACCAAACTAAAGAAAACAACCACCACTAAAAAAATCGTGACAAAACAAAAAAAACCCTGAGCAAACCCAAAACAATATTCACTAATTTTTTTTCAGGCTCATTATAAATACCACCAACCAGAATATAGGTACAAGCATGCACTTTTTATTTCTCCCTCAACTCTTGAGTCCAGCTTCTTTGGTTGACTGCAGCAGTGTCAGCACATCCCAGCAGCAAGCCCAGCTGTGAGACCAGAAAATCACAGAGAGCTATGACCCCCTCAGTCCTTCTTGTTGACAACGCTTCTTCAATATGAAGCTCCACTTCCCCTGCAGTGAACACTCCTGAATATACATGGAATGGGTGCACAGACCTTCCTCCCTACCCTGCAAGCTGGGTACTGGCAAAGGGGATTTAGACATCTCCAACTCCACAACAAACCAGATCACTGCAAACAGCAACCACACTAATTCTCAGCTGAGCATCTTTATCTGCTTTATGAAGTCACTTATTTTGTATTTGCTCACATTTTATGTCTCATTTGTAGTATATTAACTTTCATTTTCATGGAAGAGTCTGATTTTTTTGAGTTTCTGGGTTAGACAGCTGAAGTCCAAAAGTTCTCATCCACATAGATACCACACAGATATATTCCTTTTAGCAGGCTAATCTCTAAGCCATCAGCGTTACATGTGGTCTCTGCCAGTTTGACCACTGTATCTGTCCTTTCCTTCCATGTTTCTCCCACACAAGGTGGGAGTAGGAAAAAGGCAGTAAGACAGCTCTTTATACTTGTAACAGTCTCTGCCCACACAACCATATCAACACAATTAATAATCTCAGTACTCAAGTAAGACTTCTCAAAAAATTCTTGCAATCATATGAAACACAAAAGATGTCCAGTTATTTAGCCCTTCATGTTTTAAGCTCCATTTCAGAGATTATTTTAATCCCTGTGATCAGAGGGCTGGAGCAGCTCTCCTACCAAGACAGGCTGAGAGAGTTGGGCCTGTTCAGCTGGGAGGAGAGAAAGCTCTGGGGAGACCTGACAGCACAAGAGGGCTGAGAGGGACCTTTCACAAGGACATGCAGCGATGGGACAAGGGGGAACAGCTTCAAACTGAAGGGGGGAGAGTTGGGTTCTTTACTGGGGTGGTGCTGAGGCCCTGGCACAGGTTTCCTGGAGAAGCTGTGGTGCCCCATCCCTGGAAGGGACCAGCCAGGCTGGATGGGGCTCTGAGCAACCTGGCCTAGGGGAAGATGTGCTGTCCATGGAGGACTTGGAATTAGATCACCTTTAAGGTCCTTTCCAACCCAAACAATGCTATGATTTTAGGATCTTAACATAGTTTTGCAAGTTTGGCACATTAACACTACACTTGCTTTACAGCCATATGTGATTTCACTATATATCCTGCCTTTCCATTATCCCTTGAATATTTACTGCAGTGTAAGAAAATATATTGTAACCAAATTTATCAGCTAGCTCCAAAAACTGAAAAGTCATATAGCTCACATCATAGCCTAATGTCTGAATGTAAAATAGAGAGATTTAGGATCTTTTTTTTTGATAGCCTAATCTGACGCTTTCTTAAACTGAGGGAAAAACAAAAAACATCCACCCTGCTGTATAATTTTTACTCATGAAGAATGATATTTACCACTCCCCAGGAAAGTTTATATATAAATTTTAAAAATATTTTTACATTTTTTCTGATTTATCTTTGGATTTGTTGTTATTATGTAAAAAACAGAAAACCATATCAAGCCAGCAAAACCCACTAAATTGAATAAACAAGCTACAATAAACCAGCCCTGCACTTCAAGACCACACATCCTCTGCTTTAAGAGAAATACTACATGCACAGGGTGTCACTGTCTGCCATTGCAGGAAACGACCTTTCATAAGTAAGGAGGATGAGATTTCAGCAGGACCAATCATCTCTGTCTGCTTTGTATTTTATCATCTTGCCACCAATTTCCTTCTGCTGGGGAGAAATGAATACAAAAGCAAGACCTTCTACTTATCTTTTTTATCTCCCACATTGCTCCAGCTTGTGAAAAAAACAAGAGTTTTGATTGCTAACTCCAAAGTCAAACATTAAACTCCACAGGAGGAAGCCTCACAGTCACCTTGTTACAGCATTGCTTGGACTTAGCTTAGTTGTTTGGGTTGTTTATTTCTTGAGGGTTTGTATTTTGGGTTTTTTGTTGTAAATCCTAAAGAAATAACTTCCTCTGTAATTTATTATGTCACTGAAACAGCCAGAGTCAGCTAACAGTTAGTAGAAATAATATATGATAACAAACATTTTGCCTAAGTTACAGGCAGGCAAACCTGAAGCTAGCATGAGTCTCATTAAAATGCCATTTTTGGAAGCTAAGTCCAGCTGTGCGTCATTCCAAAGAATTATGCATATTCCTTATTAAAATCTATTAGTGGACAGGATATTTCTTTCCCCTCCTTCATTTTCATTTCACCACTGCATTTACACTGTGTAGGCAGTGGCAAGAGATGATGCATGTTAAGAAACAGAAAACCATTCATTCTGATTTCCTAATTACAAGGGAGTAGACCCTGGCTGTTTTGAACTATCTCTTTGTTTTGGTTCACATGTGCATTAAATGAGCAACCTTTCCTGCAGCTAAGTGAGAAATAGCAGGGCATTACTTTCCTGGCACTCTGAAAAATGACTGCTTGCTTTCAGTAATGCCGAGGACAAAGTAACTGGTGAATTTACAGAATATCAGAGCAAAACCATTCAGGATCATTCTACTCACAAAATGCTGGTTGGGAATCTATATTCTTCCAGTGTCTTTTTCTGTCTTTCACTGTCTCAAATATTCCCCCTCTTTGAAAGAAAAGCAGATATTGCAATACTTGTATCCTTACATGTATAGAGGAAAAAAACCCAAAGAAAAACCCACAACAACAACAAAAAAGAGAGTAGGCAGCCTCTCAGGTACTGGGCATCCTCCAGTCCAGCCATGCAGGAACCCTCTCTCTCATTATTTCTTCACTGCTCTGCTCCCTTAGGGTCCAGATACTCACCAGCAAAGGCAACAATTTATTTTTCAAGTGTGTGGTGGGGAAAGTTGGATGTGTGAGAAAAGAAGTGCAGGTCTTTTCCCAAAACAGTTACTGACACACTGGAAATACCACTTTTGGTTTCTTCACTCAATTCAGAAGTTTGCAAGGAATCAAACTTTCCTGATTACTTAGATCTTGTCTACCTGTCCTACAAAAATGCTGTGATCTATGCCTGAAATCAGGAGATCTAACATTGATAAGAGAATATAGGAAACCACATCATACTGACTTTTCATGTGGTATTTTTCACCATTCTCACCCACCTTTCTTTCTCATCTACCTCTTTTGTCTCCCACTACATTACTTTTTCTACTGAGCTTACACTCCATAAAACAGTTAATTTCATCTCTTAATGCCACTGATAATTTAAAACATAAAAAATTACTTTTAATAATACAGTCAGAGCAATTAAATGATGGCCTACTTTTGACATGCAATAAAAAGTGGTTACACATTTACCCTCAAAGTTCTTTTATGCTCTATGTCTCAAAAAAATATCCCCGAAATTTTTACCTCCATCTATGTGAATTCTTCAATTTTCAGTGAACAGGAGGTAACAGGGGAAAAAAGCCGAACAAAAAACCAATGAGGGGGGTGGGTCACCTTGGACTCTGCAACATCAAGGACAATGAGATAAACTGTGTCCTAACTTGTCAGGTATTGATTCTAAGATCTAAGGCATCCTTGTTTGGATTGTTCCTTTCAATCAGCAGTAGATGATGGATATATTCTTGCATGCATGCAAACTAACAGAAAAAGAAAATTCTGATGATGAATAGAATATAAACAGCATCATCTGAACTAGTTCAGTTCTGCACAGCTATAAGAAAAGTCATGTATAAACAGATATGACTAAGTCTTTAGAATGAAAGTCCAACACTTTCATGTGCCTTCACAAATATCCATCAAGTTTTCTATCCACATCCATCTTGCTTTATTCACTACATTTTGACAGTTCAGTAATTTTCTCTACTAATATAATGTTTTGTTCCAAAAACCCCACCATATCTGTACTTAGAATCTGATACCAGATGAATAAACTAACCTTCTAAAATTAAGAGGTGGAGAAAACACTGTGTCAATTATCACAGCTTTAGTCAAGACAATGACACATTACAGCTCATAACCAAGTCAACAGCTCTGCTCCCTCTGTCACTGTGTTCATTTGCAAAGCAAATTTTGACAAGGGTGAACACTGGCAGGCTAAGCAGAGTGGAGAGATGCTATGGTGCTGCCATCAGAACAAAGGAGAACACTGCATGGGAAGATCTGGGATTGCCTTAGGATTAGAATAAGAGAAATGGGATGAAAGTTATAAAAATTCAAGCTCTCCTGAACATCTCACAAGGGTTGCTCAAGTACACCAGCCAGGTATGACAGATAATGACACAGCAGCTATGGTCTGACAGCTCAACAGAAACAAAAACCTAAATTATACCTGAGGACAAAGTATTAATGTCACTGTACAACAACCACAGTGAAACCTCAACTCAACAGCTCATTGCTGTTAAAAGTACTTTCAAGACGTGATTTAACTAGAACAAGTAAAAAGACTGTTTACTTGCAAGAAGAAAGAGCTTTTCACATGAGGGAAGACTAAGAGAGACTACTTTATTATCTAAACATACTGGAGAGAGAAGTGTTTGAGCTACAGTTCAAATACTGCCACATGCATTATTACTGCATTCTGACAAGCTGAAGTCTTCTTCCCTTCTGAATGGAAGAAGCAATGACAGAAAACAATTTTTAAAGGGAGGCAGTCAATTCATAAGTGGAATTTATATTATCATCTGCAACTATGTGGGCACAGATTCAGTGATGCAAGATGCCCCTTCCAGTCTTAAATGTGCACCTCTGTCTCAGTAACATCACTATAAATCTTCCCAAAGGAAATCCCAGTGTGGGCATAGATCACTTTCTTCACCCAAATGTGCCATGCCCTTTAGCCCAAAATTAGCAGTTAACACCTGAACTGGAAATGCAAGACTCCTCTGAGCCTACCTCAATTTTCCAGTCTGCTGAATTTTTAAACAAATTCCCCTATAATGAGCTTCTAGCTGCCTAACCCCTTTTACATTTAATATAGATCTCCCAAGGAGTTCCTCTTATCCTCTGTATCCTTCCTGCTCTCCTTGTGTTTTTACCATTCTCTTGCTTAAAATACTGATTTGTCCCTACTGGGCCTTACAACACACTGCAAGCCCAGCACTTGAGGTAGAAGCCCTAGAAGGCTCCAGGAGCACCAGATGTGTGTGGTACCCTCACACTTCTCCATTCAGCACCAGGGATGCACCACCAGCCTGGGAATGTGCAGATGCATCTTTGGTCACTCTTCACACTCTGCCTTCTCCTCCCACTCTCCTGTCCTTCATTCTTCATCCTCCAATACATTTCTTTCAGAAATGTTTCTGAAGTGGTGTTTTAAGAGTGACACACCACAGCTTTTCCAGCATTTAATAAGCTGGTTTAATAGCAAGTACTTATTTGCCTGTGTCTCCCACCTGCAATTTCTTAGCACAAATGCTGATGTTGCCGAGCTCTAAGGTTCCTCCACATAAAAGTGGCATTAAACGAACTTCTAAATTACAGATCTTCTCCTACATGTTCTAAATATATACAGAAATACTTCTTTTGCTCAGTTGGAGTAAATTTAAACTAATTGGATTCTGTAGATTTGGGCTTGTCAGTGCCTCAATTCTGTTTAAATCACATCTCCTACCAGATACTGCTGTTTTTCAAGACCACCAGCATATCAAAACTGTTACTCTTCAGTGCAAAGAGTACTGGACATCTCCAACACTCCTGAAACAAAGTCCTAATTAGTCTGGTAATTCTAGATTTTATTTTGGTACAGAAAAGAACTAACACACCCCAACAATATTTTTTAAATTCAAACATAATTTTTAATAAGAAACCTAGAATTTGGACTTGAAAATGTGTGTAGAGGCTACAGTAAGGAAGAATATACCTGCATATCATCTTGTAATTGAGCATGCAGTTCAAAGTTTCTACTTACTCATTCAAATGCAAATTAAAGTAGCTAAAGCACAAATGCCCAGTCTGAGACACAAATTCAATTATAACAAGTCAGTCACTGAATTCTTAATATAGATGCTTTCCTGTACTTATATTTACATTTTAATCTAGACAGAAGAAAGAACAACGACCCTGATGAGGTATATGCAGATTAAACTTCATGGTTAGGTATATGACAAATTAAAACAAGCCAAATCAAATAGACTAATAGGAGCTCTGGGATTTTTTTTAAGATACAGATATGACAATTTTAATCACTTCTTGTGAAGACTTTTCCTCTGAGTGAAAGAACCGTAACCACAGACATCAGCCCAGAGATTTGATCTCAGACTGGTATTCCTGGCATGACCACAGGTAGATTAAAGGATAGAAGAGATTGTTCACCTGAACCATGACACCGTACACTCGACTTAAAAGCACTTTTGCTTCTATAAACCTTTCACATTTCAACTAATTAAGAGTTGAGGCTCTTTGTATAATTACTCCTGCAGACACCCAAGTAAAAAGGCTTTGGGAGGCTTGTTCCACACACAGGACTGAGCAGCTCCCAGCAATTCCACACACTGACCCACCCTGGCAGGTAAACATCCCACCCAAGGGCTGCAACCACTCAGAAGTGCAACCCACATCTCCCAGTTTTTGTGGCAGATGCCCACAGCCCAAGACCAGGCAGCTCCTTCCCACAGGCTGTGTGGCTGGTTGTGGTGGGCTCACCTTCCCTGGGTACCAAGTCACTCCCCAGCCCAACTGGAGAGAGAAAATGCAACTGAAGGGTCAAGGGTTGAGGTGAGGGCAGGCAGAAATCACTCGCCAGCTGCCTCCACTGGCAAAATGGACTTGATTTGAGGAAAATTAATCTAATGTATTGCAAGTCAAATCAAAGTAGGATAATAAGAAAATAAGAACAAATCTTAAAATACTTTGCCCCTACCCTTCCCTTTTCTGCCTTACCTTTACTCATGACTTCTCTACCTATCCCCTCACTGGCACAGGGGATGGAAAATGGTCAGTTCATCCCATGTTGTTCCTGCTGCTCCTTCCTCCTTAGGGGAAGGACTCTGCACACTCTTCCCCTGCTCCATCCCACAGGAGACAGCTCTTCATGAACTTCTGCATGTGAGACCTTCACACAGGTTCTTCACAAACACCTCCAGGGTGGGTCCCTTCCATGGGGTGCAGTCCTTCAGGAACATCCAGTGTGAATCCCCCACAGGGTAACAAGTCCAGCCAGCAAACCTGCTCCAGTGTGGGCTTCCCACAGGGTCCCAGCCTCCTTTGGGCTCTGGTCTGCTATGGGGGCCTCCACAGACTGCAGGTGGATCTCTGCTTCGCCATGGACCTCCCTGAGCTGCAGAGGCACAGCTGTCACACCAAGGGCTGCAGGGGAACCTCAACCCCAGCGCCTGGAACACCTCCTGCCCCTTCTCTTCTCTGCCCTTGGTGTCTGCAGAGCTTTTTCTGTCACATATTCTCACTCCTCTCTCCTGCTGAATCTCCACTGTGCAGATTCTGCTCCCTCCTTAAATACATTATTCCAGAGCTACTGCCACCATCACTGATGAGCTCCATGGCTGTGTGGGACATGGGGGAGGTTTCCGGCATCTTCTCACAGAAGTCACCCCTTCAGCTCCACCGATACCAAAAGCTAGCCCTGAAAACCCAACATGCTGGTTCAGAGAAAGCCAGCCTTCTGCAGGGAATACTTCTCATCCTCTCCAACCCACATCTCACAGATTTGTGCCTCAGCACTAAAGATCCAGTGTTTGTAAACCCAGTAACTGACAGCAGAGCCAGGATTGTGTGCCTTGACAGAACAAGCACTGCTAATGCAGTAGCTTAAGTAATATATTTTTGCCCTCATAAAAACCTGTGAATCTTGTCCAGTGCCATGTGCTCAGAGGCCAGTATGTTTCACATGATCCCCAAAAAGATGCTGTGATCTTGTGTTGGAAGCATAAAGGTATCAGGTCATTTTGTCTCAGAAAGGGCACCCAGACCAAAATAGCTACACCTCTTCCCATCACACACATACTCATCTTACTCCTGTTTACAGTGTTACTCAGACACTGAATTTAAAGGACTCTGTGGCCTCAGATGACCTTTGTGGTCTCAGCCTAATGTTACAGTTTGGTTGAGTTTCAGGGTCAAAGCTTATATCTAAAACAGAAAAGCAGAAACAGAGTTCACCACAGAATTGAAATGGATCATATCTGATGATCCACCATGAGCCTAAGTTTAGCTTTACATCATCTAAAAATCTACCCATAGACCTGGGTAAAGGTTAAACAGGTAAGCACAGCCTTCCACTTAGCCCAGCACCATCAACTCCAAACTGAATACAAATAAACTCAACTCCACACTAAATACAAGTTTTAATAAACTGTACTCTGATGGAAGAATTTTTTATGGTCCAGATTTCCTGTTGAACAGTAAGGTATACTTTATCCTATAAATTTTTATTTATGTAAGTAGCAGTTTCAAGAATGTACTTTCTTTTCAGGTTTCTTCTCCTGCTCTCCATAATTAATTTATTTGCATCAACATCCTCCTCCTTACTTCTGTCCTTTCATCACAAAACTTCCTGTAAAATAATTTGCAATTTTCCCATAGCTCCATGATCTACTCACTTTGGCATTAAAAAAGCAGCAATAAGAATTGCAGTGCTGTGACAGATGAAATCTGAAGAGGAGAGGAGAAAGAGATTTAGTTTGTTGCATTGTATCTTTCGCTCGGGTGCTTTGTGGAGAATTAAAGTGTGCATTAAGCTAAGCATAACACTTCTGAAAGCACACAATGACTCATAAAGGTCTCTTGTGCTTAGCTTTATCTTTTTTCCCCAACAATATTTAGTGCAACTTGCAAACATCAATAAAGAACATGACACCTAAGACTATCTAACACACCTACTTAAGGCACAATATTGGCACTTACAAACTATCCTAGTAAAACTTCTGAAGGGCAAAACTAAAACAGGAACTCAGAAGTGAAGTACAGCAATCAATCTTACACAAACACACCAAGCTTTCACAGCCACCAAGACATGTTCTTGCATGTATTAGAGCAGATAGGCTATTCTGCTTTCTGCTCTAAGCACTAAAAATCCTAGAGGGAAGATTTCATGCCAGACTAGAAGAGAGCAAAAATGTATAATTTAAAGTAATTTTGTCTTTAAAATACACCAGGACAGAACTTCACAAGTTTAATGGTTTAATAAAGCTGTTATATACATACAATTGTTACTGGGCCATAGGGATCTCTGGCAGAACTGCCACCTTGTAACAGCACAGAATTAGTTTGTCAGCATTAGGAATAATCAGGGTCTTCCCTGTTTATTTAGCACATTTAATAATAGTAAAAACAAAGAAATCTGGCTATTTGCAATGGTGAAACTTAACCAACCCACAACTGAGTTATTCCACCTTGAAAATTCACACTGCTGAAAAAATTTAAATGCTTTTTAAGATGAGCAAAAGAAATTAAGGCAAAGCAAGCAAGACCTCAGCAGGATAGGTGATTTGATTTCAGTTGACAGAAGCTACACATCAGTTAGCTTCCACTAAGGACACCACTGCTACACTAAACAAGCCCTGCAATTTGACATCAAAGGAGTCTGGAAAGAATAGTACATTACTTGCTGAAATCACTGTTCCTCTTCACTTCCTGACATTTTACAGCAACTGCCCAAGGGACATGAGAGACTTCAGCATTAGTCAAATAAAAATTTGAGGGAAAAAAATTTCTGTTCTACTCATACGGACAACTAGATTGGAAGAGCTGCCAAAGTGACCTTCCAAGTGACGAGGTGTAATCAGGATGCTCCACTTTCAAACCATGTAAATGAATTAAAGCCAGAGAAGGTACTGGACAGCTGCCTTAGTGCTGCAACACCCAAAGGTGTTTTTGAAACCAGCTACAAAGGGGCATATAGTCCATCTTGGAAGTAATTCTCTTAAGAGGATGATTCAAGAGCACACAATTAGCTGGAAACTGCATCCTGAGAGTAGTCTGCTGTGCCTCTTCATTACCCTGGCTGATGAGGCAAGGGAATATGAGAGCTGTACTGAAGTGGGAATAAAACAGCCAAGACTGTCAGGGACTGGGAGAGGAGAAAAGGAAGAGAGGAAAATAAAAAAATATAGTCAGGCACCAGTTTCCTCAAACTGGGGAAAAGAGCAAAAAGTCTCAAGTACAGATCTGCTGTAAAAACAAGAATTTTCAAAGCAGCAGCTCCAGCTTCAGAAACAAGTCACTTGGCAGAAGGAAAAATGTTCAGGATGTTGAGAAACAAACAGCCCATGCTGGTGCAGAAACCACTGCTGTACAGCACAGTATGCTCTCCTTCATCAAGTTTCAATTCAAAACATTATCTAACTTCTATTTCCAATTAAAATGCTAGCAGTAACATCAAATAATCAAGTGGTATCTTTATTTCCTTATTTTAAGGAAATCAGTCACGTTATATGAAAAACAGTGACCCACTCACACCACTATCAATTCCTTCTGTAGGATGTTTCCACAGTGTAATAACTGGACACAAAGCACAAAGAAAAAAGGCATGGGGAGAAGTACATGTTAATCTGCAGGCACCAGCTTATGAAAACCTCTGCTACAGTTTATTTTCCTTGCATTTGAACTCAAACAGCTTTTGAGGAATAAAGCAAAACAAAGAACTGGAATGTAGTAACAGAGAATTCAAAAAACATTCAGCCAGCCCTGCCCAAGGCCCATATTAAAGTTTGAAAAATAAAATAATTCTATGCTTTCTCAGTGAGACAAAAAAAAATTGAGATGGCAATGTTTGGATCATCATCTCTGTTGCATTGCTCTCTTCTACTCTGTGTTCTCAAAAAAAAAAAAAAGAAAAGAATTGCCAACTAAATGCTTTATGCCCTTATTTTAAAATTAAAAAATACCACTTTAATAACTGAACAACACAAGGAATTTATAATGAAAAATGGGCTTTAATAATATTCACTACACACAGAATCAAAAAGGGTTTATTGGTAATAAAAGCCTTAATTACAGACTCAATTATTGATAGACATAAATGAAGTACAGTTATATCATTTTTATGAGCTGTGAAAAATATAAAATAAAAACCAAAGACACCATTCCTAGGCTTTATTATTTCATGTCAGTAATAGGATTGTGGGGTTTTTTTGTTGTTGTTGTTTGAGGGAGAGAGTGTTGGGAGGGAGGGTGTTTTGGTTTTGTTGTGTTTTTTAATTTACAAAAAAAACCTAATTGCACAACAGCTCTCATGCCCTCTCCTTTTCCTTTACCTTTCACTTAGCTTTTCCATCTCTATCCCATTTCTCCTTTCATGCAGTGACAGAATCCTTCTCAGGCTACTTAAATTCTTTCATTCTGCCACTTTAGATGACGACAGGAATGAGTTCCACTGAGCATTCCTGGCCAGAAGGCAGCCTGCAGCCACTGCTTCTCCAGGCACCCTGCAGCAGCACTGCCTCGGGTGCAGCAGCAGCACCTGAGAGAGGGACAACCCCACCTGGCCAGGATGAGCTGGTGATGGCAATAAACCACAGTTTCACTCAAACACCCTCCTCTCAACTCTGCAAAGGGCAGAGTTCACTCTTACATCCCCCTCCTGTCCACACAGGACTTTGAGAAAGCGTCTTGCAGTTCTCCAATCCCTTTTGTATGGCACGGGTACCTCTAAGCTGATGTTCCACAAGGTAGCAACAAAACTAGACAGAAAACTGCCTGGCTGACAATGCAACTGAGCAGCACCATCATAAATCAGCTCCTAGCACATCATCACAGCTACATCCTTCCACACCAGAGTGCTGTGCTCATTCCAGGACCCTTGCACAGCCCCAGGCACACTTAGCACCCCAGAAATACACTGCCAAAAAACACCTGCCCTGCAATCAACCCCTGCTCATGAAAGAGCTGGTTAAACCATCTGTGTGATCTGGATCCCCTAATTTGTGCAGAATTTGGGGCAACTTGAGAAGATGCATGATCTTGGAGAACAGAAAAATAGCCCCACTAAACACACATAAAGGCTTGACAGAGAATCGTGCCAATCAGGCCAGAGGAGGTTGCTATTCTTAGCATTGCTTCCAGTTAAATAAAGACTTCTGAGTTAAATAAAGATATCAAGTGTACCTAAGAAATTCTTTCATTTTCACTGCTGCTGCAATTTGCAGCTGGCAGTTGAGTTTCTCAGTGAGATCCTGGGAAGAAGAAAAGAAAATTCTACAAACTTAAAATGACTGGACATTGCCAGAGATTCAAATGTTATATACCACTTTTAAAAACAGAGGTGCAGTCAGAACACTAAGTCAATTAACAAAAAGATAATACTGAAACAGAAAAAGCATTTAATGAGCGCCTGACTAATGCCAATTAAATGCTCTTTGAAAAAGAGGATGCCTGTGATACATTATGATTCAGAAACGAACTGGTCTAAATAAGCCAGTTTTGAACAAGAATTAACAAATTTTTGTGTTAAATAACTATAAAATTAACACAGATCAAGAATGTTTTTTCTTAAATTTCCTCATTTTTAAGAAAATAAGGAAAAACTCAACTGGTAACACTTAGCAATATCAGGAGATTTTACCATGCTCATGGAGAAATAAACAATGAAAAGTTACAAGACACCTACTTTCATCAAAATTAATTTTATCTTGAGTAAAACAACCAAGAAGTACAAATAAATCAAATAATCTGGCTAGGGGAGCAACTTGATCCAACCAGTTTTGATAACTGCAGTTTCAGATACTAGGAACTTAAAAAAAAAAGAAAAGAAAAAACCTCCAAGGATTATATTGGAGAAAAGATTTTTAAAAAAGATTTCCGTGAAGTAAGCTATGCAGAGGTATGCAACTCTGAAAGGATATGCTGCCATCCACCAAAAAACCAGAATCAAAGCCTGCATGAGCCTCCAGAAATACCATCATGGAAGAGACAATAATCAAATACCAATTACAGAGCATTTGAACAAAAATAATAGAGGTTCCTCAAAAATAAGAACATGAAAGGTTGCATATAAACAGCAAACACTGTTCTTAAAGTCTGACAATTTTATGGCATAATGCACTCACAGCCTGTCACCAGCAACAAATAACTTCTGCACACAAAGAATTTCAGATCCTTGTTGAGAACATTGGAGGAAAATAAAATCATGAAAAAAAGGAAAGTTATCCTTTGTTACCCTCCCACTTATCTGTAAATTCTGAACAATGATGTGGCTGAACTAACCACGCAGGGATGCAAGCATTCTTTAAACTCACAAAGCTGAAAGCAAAGCAACCTATGCTTACAAGTGAAAAAAAAAAGGTGTTTGACTAATGAGAAAGTGCACACCATCATCTTTGTTGTGGGATGAATGTAAATGGAGCTTAGAAATTGAAGGCCTTGACCCTCATCTTTTGGAAGCCAGTTTAAAAGACTTCAGGAAAGAAACATTTCTCCCTCATCTCCCTAAAATTCAGCATGTAGAAACACATTGAGATAATGTGTAGACATTCAATGAAAATTATTACAGCTCCTAACCTTTGCTAACAAGTTTCAGGGCTAGGTAATTGATTATAAAAATGAAACTGCATTTACTATTTGCTAACTTCTGATAAGCAGCAGCTATATAATTGATTCTCCCTTTCAGTATGCAACCAATTGCACTGGTATGAAAGCCTGTATGTGAAACGCTGGGATTTTATTTAACAGTTTATCTCACTGCCTACTTTCCCCTCTATGAATAAAGACTGAACTCAAATTGCCATAAAAAAAATTATGTGGACTACTTCAGTGTATTTAGTGCTATTACTGGGTAAATGGCCTGAGACAAAATGAGATGCAAGGTTATCTTAAGTTACTACTTTTCTGGGAGGAAATCTAAGAGTCAGAAGCAACCATTAGTTATTGTTCCACAAGTCTCCCAAGAAGATCTGTCACAGAAATCTGGCAAATCTCACAACCCTGTGTTTCTGTATCTCCAAGGCATAGTCTGGTAGACAAATTCTGATTAATTAGCTGTATCAGAATAGTTTGCTAATATAAACATAGCTCTCATCAGCATGTGTATTCCTGGCAGCATAACAATTCTCCCTTCCTCCTCTGTCTTGCCTGGCTTTTGACAGTGCAGTCTGCTCACATAAGCACATCTATGCTCACACCTGGGCTGGTGTAGAAGCACTGGGGAAACATGCATTATATTCTTTGAGCAAAGTCTGTTGGACAGCTAGCCCTGATACCTCTACCTAACACTTATCTGATGTGTTTTGTCTCTAGATTGTCCCAAAACTCCTAAAGCTTGTGTTTAATGACCCACAGGGAGAAAAGAGCAGCATCCTTTACTCCTCTGCATAATCACCTGCTGGCCTAGAGCACAAGGCTCTTCCCATGGTCACTCACACAAATAGGTCAAGGCAAAGGACTTGGAATCCTCATCACATTCACTTCTGACTGAATGGTTCCTAGACTGAGAAATTCTGCATAGAACTCCTAGGTGTTGTTTCAGACCACAGATGTGCCTGTGATTAAGAGTCACGGTGTCATGCTGTCATAGGCATAGTAAAAGAAATACAAAAAAAATATTTGTTTAAGCCCATTCTTTCTTTAGACTGAGCACAAGTTCAAGTAGAAAGCACCATGCTTTCTAGAGATCAATCACCCACTGATGTGCCTGACCACTGCAAAGGGAATGGAGCACATGCTGGTCTTCAATAACTCCCACAGTATCTCAGTAAATTTTCTATAGGTCTTGCTTCCTATCACAGCTGTATGCACTGAGAGTCAAGATTTTACAGGAATTTATGTCTAGACAACTTTTTAAGTATTTAAGTCTCTTACAGCTAGTCCCAGTGATCCTTCCTTCACTCACATTTTACAATTTTCCAGCATAAAGAAAATGGATGTCCAGGATCTGGAACATCCTAAATGATCATTATTCACAACAATCTAATAAAATATGCTTCACTGAAACTTAATATTTAAAAAAATACAAGCTGAAATTAAAACTACTTGGGGAGTTTATTTTAAATAGCAATAACAATAAAGCACTACAATATCTCGTTGAAAAGTGGGACAAAACCAACACATGAATGGGACCATAACTGAATTAGTCTACACTGCAAAATAAACAAGTAATCATCACAGGATTTGATAGCCATACATTTAAACATATCCTAATCCCAAAACTTATAAGAAGGCATAACTATAAAAATAGATCTCTCATGTTAAGTCTCATAAAAGTCACAAAACTGCAAATCTGCTCTAAAGGATTTTCTCACATTTTAATTAACTATCATAAAAATATTGTGATGAGATAATCTCCGTTTATATAGAAATATTTTCTCCAGTTAAAATTACATTCAAGAAAGCTTAGTAAGCTGCCTATTCCCTGCTGACAGGCACAGAAAAAATTTATCCATTCTTATATATTCTATTTTATAGATGGGAAAACCATGTGTGTGAAATTTAAAAACAGAGGCTTTAAAAAGGCAGTCAAAGAGGTGAACTTACATCAGACTTGGGAAGACTGAACTAGACCAATCCCCTACCGGAATTATTTCTCTGCAAGTCATGATAGCTCAACATGCTCTGCAAGGAGCAGAAAGACACTGTGACTCACAGACAGTATCCAGCACCTTAACAGCCTCTACACCATGACTTTGGGTTTACTCTATCCTCCCATGCCTCCTGCGCATGGGCCCTGATATTTCTATTCTAAAAATTAGGTCCTTAAGAATCTAATTAAATACTCAAATAATTTCAAAGCTGGGTGTTCAAACACGTGCTGGATCACAGTCCAAAACTATTGTTTTAGCTTAATTTCTGTATTTGGTGACCAAGCAAAGCTGCTGTTATAGGATTACAGTACCTGTCAAGTACCCCAAGCTGCTTCTCCCCACCTCAGTCCAGATACAGCATGAACAGGCTTAGACCAGAAAAGTGGCTAACTTGCAATTTCAGCAGAAGTGGGTGATACACCTGTATTTATTACAATATCCTTATTAAAGCACTGTAAGAACACAGGCTGCTTCCTTCCAGGAGTGAAAGTTTCTTGACCACCTTGAATGCCCCCAGTGTAAGGTGAGAGTCACTCCACAGAACATCTGATGGCCCAACAGGACAGACACAGACATTTAGGTCTGCCAGTGATTATGCTCAGCACATGACACATTTCTCTGGCACATTACCTCATCCACCAAGTCTCTTACAATGACTCGAAGAAAACATTCAGGGCTTTTTCCTCTGCTCAAAAACCCTGTCAAGTGTAAAGATCTTTTCAGTTTATCCATCCTGACCCCTAGATGGAGAAGGGAACTGTCTAGAAAGGGTGAGTTAGTCCAGGTGGTTGCCCTACGAGCACAGGCCACGTATGCCCAGTGCAGGAATGTGTCATCTTTGCCAAGCCCGTGTGGGAAGCAGATTTGGCTTCCTGAGACAGGAAATAACGCTGAACCGTGTGGCTGACAGAAGAGGAACAACAGGGCGACGTGGCACTAACAGGATCTTTACCAAGAGGGACATCCTGTTGAATTACTGTGATTGTCAAACCCAGGGGAGCATGAGGAGATACAGACAGGGGAGGCCAGGCACTGCCTATCTTGAAATTGGGTTCCCCCCTGCTCCTCTCCCTCAAAATACTCTGCTCAGGGGCTCTCCTCAACCCCACCACTTTCCAGAATGCTTTCTGCTCTCCTGTCACAACTTGTTTCACTCGCAAGCCCAAACCCAGCCGCCCTTTCTGTGCAGAGCCCTTCCTCCCCCACCCACGCAAGGGGGAGAGGCAGCACACGCTGGCTGTGCCAGGGCCCTGTTTCCTTCCCCCTGACGTGTCCTGCCCGCTCTCCCACCCCAGGCTCCCCACCACCAACACCCTTCCCACTGTCTCTGCAGCAGCTGGGACTGTGCCAAGCCAAAACCAAAACTGGGCTCCCCTCAGACTCAGCCAACCGTGCTCCAAAATCCCACCCACACGACACACTAGCCCCACAGGCACCAGCTACAGCTCCTCCTGTCCCCACAGTGTCTGTCCCTTCTGTTCCCAAATGACACTGTATCCTTCCCAGTCTCTGTTGCACACCTCTTTCTGTGATTTTGCCATAATATTTCTTTTCTTTAGGGATATACCTGGTCAAACGTGTTGGAAGTAAGTTCTTTGCCTTTAATTTGGCTCTGCCACTCTGCAGAGATGTTGATCTGTGTCTTTGGCCCGCTACTGACAGCGAATTTCTCTCTCCAGTCATAAATATTTGCTTACAGAACAGTAGCAGAAAAGTGAACTTTTAAGTATGCACATTAATACATCCTGTCAAAGATCCAAAGTGCTGCTGTTGCAATCCTGGATATTCCAGCTTTACTGTTCTCACCTCCAAAGCCTTCACTTTCCAAAGCCTACAAAACATAGAGGCATACTATGTCAATGACACAGTGAAGTTAAGCAAACAATACGCCAGCAAAAAAAGTATTTTCTTTTTCTCAGCCTGAAATGTTCTCAAACAGCTTTTGATGTTCAAGTGTTATTTATAAATCCAAAACACCTCTATTATGTTCTTTTGCTTTCTTTAAACAAGAAATTCAGATATTTTCTCTTATATTTCACCTGCCAAAAGAATAAAAATTGGTGGGTAAGAACTTAAGTAATGTTTGCATCTTTTTCCCTTTCCTATGATTTAGAGAATTCAGGTTCAGACTCCCCTAAAACTAAAATGGCAGTAAAGAACAGCTTTAGCTCCCAACTCACTACACAAAAGTTTAAACCTCTACTCGTGTCATCAGTAGATGAGATCACATGTGGCAATATACAAATACAGCACCTAGAAGGCATAGTTGAAGCCACACAAGGGTTCAATCCGAGGCTAAATCACAGACACGGATGCCCCTCAGCTGCAGCAGTAGCTGGTGGTACAGGCTGACACTGTCAGGCTCCATCCAGAGCCACAAACCACTCAGCCTAGTCCCTCCCTGCAACAGAGGAAAACAGGGTCTCACAAGAATTGCTACTCCTGATGCAAACGGAACCTCCCTGAGCTTTCTGACCTGGACCTGTGCTATTCCAGACCTGATCACAAGACAATCTCTCTGTTCCAAGCCTTGCATGGCAGAGCTCGGCCACCCTGACACTGGGAGAGCTCTTCAACATGCAATTCACCTGCTATATCTGCAAATATAATTTGCACAAGATTAAGCATTACAGACTCACCAACAGCTCGT
This sequence comes from Zonotrichia leucophrys gambelii, assembly GCF_028769735.1. NCBI lineage: Eukaryota > Metazoa > Chordata > Aves > Passeriformes > Passerellidae > Zonotrichia > Zonotrichia leucophrys. The sequence goes on from NC_088169.1 coordinate 98,712,762, forward strand.
TGGCAATAGAAATCACCAGTGGTGCGCATCCATAGCAGAAGACCATACTAAATTATCCAGCCTTGCAACTAAAGCATTACCAAGCAGCCAAAGGCCGCGAAGTGTCCATTATGTTTGAAATACAGCTCAAGCAAATGCCATAAGAAACATAAATAATTTTTTCACCTCTAAAGTACCAGAGATCACTCAAATCCTTTCAGATGGAATGCATGCTGTAGTACTTCCACCCTGACTTAACAATCCAAGAGTGCTGACATGTCCAAGGGGAAAGTGTTTCTCCTAAGCCACTGTCAGACACAGTTCACAACAGCTTCTACAACTATCACTGCTTGAAAAGCCTGGCATATGGTGCCACTTTTTTCAGAGAATACTCATCAATTTCCTCTAAATTATATTTAAAAAACAAAACAAACAAACAAAAGAATCCCAACACAACAAAAGAACCAACCAAAAAAAAACCCCATCGAAACCTGAATCCACATCCAGTCCTCATTGTTCCCTGACCACAGGGAATTAAAGAAACTGGTTTTTTTGGTTTTTTTTTTTAACTTTCAAGTCGCTGTTGAGGAAGATAATGGAAAACTGCAAAGCTCAGCATTCTATTAGCAGATGGAAGATTTAGGTCATAACCTCACACCTGGAATTAAGCCCTAATAAAACTTTTGGTTTTGTAGTAGCTATCCCTCCCTAATGACAGAATAACAGCTCAGCTCTAAAGAAGAAAAAGAAAATGCAAAAAGCATAACTAGAAGTGACTTAAAAGCCAGCTAAGAAAACCACATTCAAACATCATGAAAAGTTTAAAAAAAAAAATAAAGGCTTTCATTGAAATAGTCCTTTTTAAGTTTCTATTTTTAAATAACAAGGTCCCTCAAGTTTTATGGCGAGTTTATACTGTCACAGAACTTGCAGTCTGTGAACCATCAACTTCCTTCTGTGGTTATGAAAAAAAAATCTATACTGTACAGTATGTCCAAAAAATAGCATGAAGATTTCTGTAGCCTCATTACATTTTTACATGAAAATATGTACTGTTCAGTATGTCCAAAAAAAAAAGCATGAATTCTCTATTGCATGAAGAGAGTCTCCTCAAAAGGAGTCAAGGTCCCCCCATGCTCAGCACTCTGCTCTCTCACACTTTGATGAAAAGCCTTCCAGAACAATTGCTACTGCTTACAGATGATGACACCTCACAGGAAGACTAGACATCAGTTGAAACGCAAGTAAAAGCAACCTACGGGTGTTACTTTTGTGAGTTAGAATCCGCACCTAAAACAAGGCATCCTACCATACCAAGAGGGCTAAGTTTTCATACACACACAAATCTTCCAGTGTGAAGCTCATACGTGGCCTTCAGGAGTAACCATAAAAAACTATAAGAATAAATCATTTTGAGAAACAGTTTGAACATATTACTTCTGTACAGAAAAATTAACAACCTCTTGGACTGAGCCATCAACACCAGTCTTCAAAACTACTCCCACATTTAAAAAAAACTGGACTAAGCATTCCAGCTAGAAATTATTCACCTGCCTCTCCTCCTTTGGAGGCACACATCGCTCCTCCCAACACCCACTTCTTTCTGGACAAAGCTGCTGGCAGCTCACACTCAGCCATTCAGCATTCACTACAGAAACACACTGTGTTTATTCATTCCTCTATGCCCTGTGCCACTGATGCAATGGAAAGAGAGCCAAAGATTGTGAGCATACTGGGTGTGCTGAAGCCCATCTTTCCTTATCACTGCTGTACTTGCAGATGGACATGATGATGAAAAAGTGACCCACAGAGGGCTTCACACACCATTTAGAGCAGAAGAAAAGTGCTTCTAAAGTAAGGAGACATATCTCTGCAGCAGGTCAGAGACTAAGCACGGCCCCAGCAAAAGGCGAGAATTTCCCATGTGTGAGAGGAATAGAGATCTTTCCCCTCTTACATAGCAGAAATGAAACAGCCACCACGGACCTAAAGGTGACAACCACTACAGGGAGCTCTGGCCAGCTGGCTCTTGAGCTGCACGCTGTCCAAGAGGCACTCCCAAGCTCCCCACGCTGAGCTGTGCTGCCCTGGTGGCTGCAGCAGCCCTCCAAGGACCCCTTGGCAGGATGATGAAGCCAGCAGGCTCTGCAGAGCCTAAAACTGCCAGCATGCCCCAACACCCAGCTACATTCCCACAAGACCTCCAAAAAAACCACAATTCTCATTTCCCTGCTCCTACCCCCTTGGCTCTCAGACAGACACAAAGCATCTCTTTAGCTCCTCTGATACGCCAATAGTTTTACACATGGGCAGAAAGTTTGCCTTCCTTCTGGCTGCAGATACCCAGGGCTTAAAGCTCTTTCAAGATAAGGAAAGAACTTACTTACAGAGCAGACAATACATTACGTTAGGATGCATAGAAAACACCAAAATATTCTATGAATCTACCAAGGAGTGGCTAATCTGCCTCTAAATCCACAGTAGTCACCTTTGCAACATATCACTTATTTCCCACTATCTCAAAGTTTAAGACTATTCCCCCTGATGCCTACAGAAGCTGTGCACAAGTTTTGGATTTAACATGCCAAGGTACTTAAAGTGACATAAAATGACCCACAGACACAAGAGAGTCTGGACAAAATGCCAGAAACCCGACCCTTACAAGTCTGCAGGTAAGCTTCCAGAAAGCACACTCCAAGATTCATATAGACACTTTGGAATTTGCTGCTGTGGGGCACCTCACATGAACTGGGGTTAAATCTTGAAGGTAAAGGACTTAAATTTCAAAGCTGAGACAGAACATGTTGCATCATTCAAGAGCAGCATGATGTGCAAGGTCAAGCAGAACTACGGAACAGTCATCCCTCCAAAAGTTCTGTTACAGAAACCATGTCAAGAGCTAAACTACTGGAGCAAACCAGTTTCTGAAAGTCTTATATATTTAACGAAACAAAAAATATTGGGGAAAAAAGTGCAAAATACAAATTCATGCAGTGCAAAGCAGCTGTCAGTATTTACTCATATTGGTGGCTGTTTCAAACCACAGGACTCCATTATTAACTGTAATTACTAGAATTACTTTACTAACAGTAAAGTTCTGCATTACTAAGTTCTTGCAGAAAAACAACAATAAGAAACATAATTCATTCAAACTGGAAGCTGCTGGGACACTCATAACACTGATTTTCTTATTGCTTCTGTCTGTAGGCTGGGTTCAAGTTTAGCAGCAAGTTGTGCAGCAGTTTGAAAACTACAGAGTAATATTAAAAATTCTTGAGAAAAATCTCAGTCATGAATTATATTTGGAAAAATTATCCCCTTGCTAACCTTTAAAGCTGTCAAGTGTAAGATGCAAATGTTTTCTGGATTTATATCACCAGTTGTCAGGGCACTACTTTGCTGTCAAGTGTCAGAAATTTCCACCTTCCCCAGTTTAAGAAAACAAATCGCGTACTGGGGTGTCCCTGTGTGGATTTTAAAACAATGCATGCCCTATCACCCTCTCCATATGCAAGCATGATGTGCTGTATCAAAAATGAAGAAATTGATTCAGCATTCTTCTCTCTTCGGAAGTTACATGGCTACACTGCAGTTTCCCAAATCCTGCCTGAATATTCCATTTGCCCTTTCCCTGTTCCATGTGTGGTTTTGTCAGTAAAGGCCACTGAGTTCATCTCTACTCTCCAGAACAACGAGAATAAACCAACAAACCTTTGACCATCCATATTTTATCTGAATGAGTCACACAGAAATCACTTTGCTTAACACATGCTGCTTTGTATGTTTCATGAAATAAAACTCCATGCCAAAACTGATAAATGCATAGATTAATACTCCAGCTATCTCATCAACTGAAAAATCGTTCAGAAGCTGCAATTAAAAGAAACAGCATCTCACAAATAATTTTGAGATCTCATAGTTGCCTTCAAATGCCCATTTTTAAGTGTATTTCAACCCATGTATTCTCTGTAAGGTATCCAGTTACAGACGATTAAGTGAACACTTACCATTCCACCCCAGAGATAAACTGTGCCAACCCTCTAAAACAGGAGCCTTAGGAATTCTTCCTGGTCAGCATGAAAAATTCACTCAGCTCAACAGTGACTTCTCAAAAAAAAAAAAATTGTTACATTTTCTAAAAATAACAAGCAAACAAAAAAACCCAAACAAACCCAGAACCCACCCCATCACAATTTCACATTAAAAAGACAAACCAACAAAACCGTGAAATAAGTCAGTTTTATATAAAATGCCACACTTAAATCAAGCTGTATACAAACTACATCTATTTTGTTCTCCAATATTTATGGACATTTTCTTTAGTTAAATTGGAAAAAAATTGATTAAAAAATGCAATTTCTGCAGCATGCAAAATGATAAAGGGCATTTGTCTGGGATTCATCTGATTGAAGAATAATGCTGAGTTCATTACAAGCTTACTTGAAGGTGACTCAAAAAGTTTTTTTTTAGAAGTCCTGTTCTTTATTGAGACTTCATAATTAGTTTCAACACCATCTGGTTAGAAATACTATTAAAAAATGAAAGTATTCAGGAAAAATATAAAGTCCAAAGTTTACAGAGCAGTTATCAACTTTCTGTGTGTATACTTTTCTGTGTTAGAGACATGGAACGGGTCAAAAGCGCACACCTAAGCAGGCTTCTTTAACAATGACCACGTTTACAGAATGGCATACATATTTCACTTTTCCTTAAAATAAAAAAAATCCTGGAAGAACTTACTGAAAAAAACAGACTTTTTTAAACAAATGCCCTACCTAACATTTTACTCCAAGTTCTAACTTTCTCTCCTCCCAGCACTAAGTCTGGTACAATCATTTCCTTATCCTGTTTGTAGCCTATTTCATGCCACACCACTCTTGGCCCATTTGATCCATGGAAGTACCCTCTATTTATTCTGATTCTTTTTGGGCTTCTCCATGATTCTCACCAGCTGCTTGCCTCGGCAAGAAAGTGTCACTTAAAAAAACCTGATTCTGTAGTGTATCCATCTGAAACATCAAAAGCCTTGTAGCAAAAGAGAACTATCTCTAATTAAGTCATCTTTTGGAGTTTGCCTAGTACGTGATTTAGATTTGGCCTTCCTTCCCCTTCATGCAACAGGAAGCCTGTGATGAAAGTTAGGTGCTTTCAGTAACAAAGCCTAGCATGACAAAACACTGTGAAGAAACAAAGACTTTTAGTATAACTTTCTGGCAGAAGCCAGAGGTCTGGGAAAAGCTGAGACACGCTGCTTCTAACAGTAAGGTAGCGGAGCTCCCTCTATTGAATTAGCTGCCAATATCTCTTCAAAGCTTTAAAGATGCCAATTGTGGTCAGAATCAATGTTCTGATAAAAACCTAAAACCTGCCAGCCTGGGCAGCTGGGACCCGTCATGTATGCAAGAGACAGCTAAGGGAAGGGGACAGGCACCACACAGAGCCCATGACACATGCCAAAGTGTCACTGCCTGCCAGGGCTCCAGCCCTGGGGACTTCTGCTGTCCTTGGCTGCTGTTTGAGAGTTTTCCATCAGGTCCCAAACTGCTGTGCCCAATGGCCACGATTAACGATGCCAGGGCATACTACAGATGGTGCTACCACAGCACAAAACACAACACACGAGCACAGGTCGAGCTTTTGAAGTTTTTCTCCATAACAGGGGTTAACTGCACACAGAGTATCCCCTAAACAAAATATATGGATATACAGACTGCTGAAACACTTATTAAATCACCAACTGCACTTTTTACTTCTTATCAAGGGAATGGCTTAGTATTTCCACTGCTGTTGAAAGCACTTTGAACGCTTTCTACCCAAACGTTACAGAACTGTTCTAACCCCTGATAACCTCTAAAAATCATACCCTGCAGGTGCTCTTTCTCTCTACACTCTTTTATCACTTTTTCCCATTTTCTACCTCCCAAAAGAAGCACATTTATTATCAACAATAAAAATACTAGTTCAGAAGAAGCAGCACTGTTTTAACAAGCAAATATTTATTTGCCTTTCTGGAGACCTATATCCATGATAAAAAAAGGCAATTTGATCTTAAGCTAGGCAGAAATTCCTCAAAAGAGCCAACACTGTGGAGAAGTAGATTAACATCCACTGGTGTAGGAATGATTGTGATTCAAGCCATCCTCAATAAAACACACTGGCAAAGACAAAGGAAACAAAAGCAGAGAAGAAAAACAAAAGAAAGAAACTTGATCTGATCACTGCCAGCAGTGGATTGTCAGAATACAAGGTGGATTGCAACCTCCTCTCTAAATGATGAGACATTTTCTAGTGTATTAATGGCAGAAATGTACAGCCTCCTTTAATATTCATCCTGTTCCCATTAAAGAAAATATACCGAGATAAAGAACATGTAGGTCAAAACCTTGTCTTCTGGGAAGATAACACTCAAGCATTTAATATTAAGGGGAGTTGTTAATATTCAGGGTTTCCTGGAAAAATCACGTTCTGCTTAAGTAATTTCTAATTATCACCCACAGCATTTACAGTTCCTTAAGAGTGTCTCATTTGAGCATCAGTGAATGGAAGCATAACTATTTTTCTTGAATACAGAGGAACTTGAGAGAAATCAGAATATTGCAACAGGTCCTCAATTCTCTTACAAATGTGGCCTTGCAGTTTACATGCTTTTTAATAAAAAAAATGACTGTATTACCAGAGGAAAAAGCTGCACACCAGCCAACTAAGAGGAACCCTGAGTAGCACTGAAGACAGAGCCTGAAGATTACAGGGTTTTAGACATAGTAAAAATCAATATATAAAGAAAGTCTAGCCTCCTATCAGAGCTGGCAGAAAAAACCAAGACCATACTACGACACCATACTATTAGAGATGTGGAGAAACAGTTTCAACAATCAGCATGGCAGTATTAAAAAGCCACAAAACTCCCATGTGTGAAACAGCAATGGAATAACCACTGGAGATCAGACCTCGAGCCAGCTTATGTGTGATCATCATGTTATGGTCATAGAGTACAGATCACAACAAGGGAAGACTGAATATTGACAATCTAGTGTAAGGAGATCCAGTTACAAATTAGAGCTCCTAGAAAATAAGCCCATTCAGTCTCCCCAGGGTTACTAGGCTCAAAGTACATACAGAGAGGTGGGGTTCCTCTGTAATCAGTTTCCTACTAGCAAGCGGCTCTTACTTCTCCCAAGAAGTCCAAAACCACTTGGACCAAAAAATACCCTCCAGAAAGCCCTCTGGTAGGAACCTAAAGAAGCCCACAATGGTGTGTCATGTATGAACAGCCAATATATTAAAGCTAATGCTGCTACAGAAATGCTTGTTTTCATATGGCTTAGAGGGATCTCATATGGAATCAAATACGATACCATGGAAATCTGCAGTGAGCACTCTTACCTCTTAAGACTATAAACCCCACTGCTTAAGTAAGATACTTGCAAGAAAATAGAGACCACAGTTTTGGCCCGATCATACAGATGTAATTTGCATTATGAAAACACTTCTCCTATTTTATTTTCCCCTTTATGTATCATCTTGCATAAATATTTAGAAGTTCTGTTCCTCAAAAATTTCTGCTGGAAGTAAGTCAACAAAAGAATTCTACTACAAAGAAGATAATATACAAACCCAGGCTAAATAATTTTAACAACCCATGTTACTTTCAGGAAGGAGAATGGATGGTATTGCAAGAAAGGGGATTACTCTTACACAGGCTGGAGAGTGAAAATAAAATATCCTGAAATTAAATATGACTTGTGACAGATATATTTATTTCATGAACATAACAATATATATTTTCTTCAATAAAAATCACCTGGCTGAAATTTCAAGGATTTAGAGACCTGGATGATTTCTGTTGTTGCCCTCTGCATTCTCAGTGGTACAAACCCAACAGTAGAAGGGAGAGCATAAGAAAAATAGTTTATGTTGGAAGACTTTCACATCAAAAAAAACCAAACCCCTAAATATATCAAATGCTTCCCAAAGCAATCAATCTAACAATTAAAACTCACTTAGGAATGAGTTTTGTTACCTGAATGTTAGGCCACAAATACATGGCACACTGAAGCATATACACGTGGTGCAGATGTTTTCTGACGTCATTTTCAGAAAACCCATGTGAACTCCAGATCTTAATATAGAAATCCAGTTTCCCTTGCTCAAAGTCACACCAGATATACCAGGGAAAAAACGCAGTCAGAAGTGAGAACATAATGAGTGTCATGAATAAGATTACATGTTTCAGTCTCACTAGGCTTAGGCAATATTGGTAAAATGTAACAAGCCTAGTAATAGCAGGAGAGACTAAGAGCTTCCTTGTTGTAATCCACCAGAAAGCAGGGGGAGGGGGAAAGGTCATAATTAGTGCCTGATTAGGAGTTTATTTCTTTTCACATACAGCCGTTCCTCTAGAGATGTATGAGATTATAATCCATTTTCTCACTTATTCTGACCTATAGTCAGTCTCTTAGTGCCAAATGTGTACTTGGACCCCCTCTTTCTTTTTAAGATGGGTATCTTTCTAACCAGTTTATTCTCTGAAGAAACAAAAACAAGTTTACTCATATGCTTTTAATACCTCATCTATTGCTTTCCATATCCAAAGCTCAAAGGGAACTCCCAAAAGCCGAGTACCATGATGGAGTAATACATCCATAATTTGTTAAAAAAACTAGCTATCATCTAAAATAGATGAGATAGCAAGAGGAAAGAACCCGTAAAACTGCAGCAATATCAAGACCTTTCTATAGGTATTTTTGCATGTAAGTATCTTTCATATTCCTCAGAATAAACAGAGAACTAGAGGCTAAAATCTACTACTGGGCTTTCCAGGCATTTCCAGTACTGCAGGGAAAGTTTGCAAGCTGAGGTGGGGCTGATTTCTCCCCACACACATTTCCTTACAAGTCAGTCTGAGCTTCTCCTTGGTGGGGCAAGGAAGGAATGAGAAGCAGAAAGAACAAGTTAAATGGTTTTGCTGACAGCCTATTAAGATCGTAGGTAGTCAAGTGACATTTTTTTATAGAGCTCCATCAACACAACCTTTGAGATAAAATATTTTATGGTTTCACATTTTCTTCAAATGGAAAATGTAGACAGACACACAATCACCAAGATCGTTTTGTATTTACTCAGCTAAATCTCTCCACAGAGACAAAGTCTTGCTTCTTAGAAGCTGAGGTGCTTATCCCTCTGATAATCCACATGCCTTCAAGATTTCCTAAAATGAACTATCTTTCCTCAAGACTTTCTCTGCATCACAGCAACCAGTATTCTTTGTAAGCTCTGCCACCGGGACTAGTATTTATTATGTCCAACAGTGATTATACCCTGTGTTTGCCAAAGCAAAAGCCAAGCAGCACAGCCTCACACATGGCTTACGGTTCCAATATTGCTGTTGATTCTGTCTGGAGCTTTTTTACTATTCTATTTGAAATTACAGATTCAGCAGGCTTGCTTTACTGTTGTAGCTAGTTTTCAGTTTTCCACTTGGAGCTTGTAAAACACAAGTATAAATACACCTAGTGAAAAAGGTCTGCTCTTCTCTTTAATTTCGCCAAAATCATACTGGCCGTAAATGGTTAACCGGAGAGCACGTAACAACCAGGCAGAAGCCAGGAATGAAAAACCATCAGCAGCTCCAACACTTCTGCAAACCCTCCGTTGTTGCAAAGGCACACAGAGGCAAAGCCATTTCTTAAAGCAATACAAAATTTTACCACAGGCTGACGCTCTTTCTACAAGAATAATGAGACGGTCCCCGCGCTGAATGCAGAACTCCTCACTTCACAGCTTTTCCCTCAGACTTCACTTTCACGCTCAATATTTACAAAACAAAGCCTACAAACACCTCATAGCCAAAATATTCCCAGAACAATTAGGATATTTAGCACTCTCTGCGCCTTCCTACTTCCCCAGCGCCTCTCTCAGGAGCGCTTTTACGGGCGGAGAGAGGAAGCGAAGTTACCCACGCGATCCCGATGCGCCGGAGCAGCCTCAGGCACGCAGCGCTGCCCCGGGGCTGCCCGAGCCGGGGGCACCGACAGCGGGGCTGCCCGCGGGGCCGAGTGCCCGCCGCGCTCCCGGCGGCAGCGGAAAGCGGCGGGAGGCCGCCGGTCCCGCGTTGTGCCCGCACGGCCACGGGCGGCACGGAAGGCGCGGAGGGCAGAAGCGGCTGAAGCGCCGAAGTTGCAGGCGGCTCGCTGCACAGACGCGCCGCTCAGCCTGCAAGTGAAAGCGGCACCGCACCGGGGCTCGGCTGCCGCTCCCGCGGGGGCAGCGCTGCTCGGCGGCCGCTGACAACGCCCTGGAGGGACCCCACTGCCGCTTCCCACGGGGAAAGATGAGACCAGCGCGTCTCGATCCCCCTCACCGCTGGGGCAGCTCCTGCCTTTCCGGCAGGAGAGACGGCATCCGCCGGCGCACCCTCGGAGGATAGGAGAGGACCGCTCTCCTCCAGAAGCGCAGCGGGGTGCGGCTGGCACCAGCGGTCGGGAGCGGCCCCCGGCGATCAGGGAACCCGCGGTAGGTGCTGGGGCGCTCCGGGGGCGGCGGGCGGGCACCGCCACCTGCGCCCCGGCCTCCCCTCCGCCAAGTTACGCGCGGCCGGGACGGCGCGGCCGCGGCCACCGCTTCCCGCGGGCGGGCGCTCACCTGGGGGCAGGCAGAGAGCGGAGAGCAGCAGGCAGAGCAGGGGCGGCAGCGGGCGGCGGCGGCAGGAGGCGCAGGCGGCGGCGGCGGGGGGCTCCATCATCCCGCCTGCCCGCGGCGGGACCGGGAGGCGGCGGCGGAGCGGGGCGGCGCGCCCGCGGGGGCTCTTCCCTCTCGCACCGGAGCGCGGCAGCGACTTCTCCCTCGTCGAGGCCGGGAGGAAGCAGCGGCGGCGGCTCTCTCCCGGCGGCGGGAGCAGCGGTAACTTCCCGGGCGCGGGCGGCGGGGCGGCTGCTGTCCCTCTCGGCGCGCAGCGAGGAACCACTCCGCACCGGAGCAGGTGGCGGCTCCCTTCTGGCAGCCGAGCGGCGCTCCAGGACTGAGCGCTGCGGCGGGAGAGGCGGAGCCGGGCGGCGGCGGCGGCGGGGCTGGCCCGGCCCCCGAGCCCCCGCCCCGCCCGGAGCGCGGCGCTGTGCAGGCGGGGGGAGCCCCGCGGGCAGCCCCGACGCCGCTGCCGCCCCGGGACGTGCGGGATGTGCGGGCTCCCAGCCCCGCGATGTGCGGGATGTGCGGGCCCCCAACCCCGAGATGTGCGGGCCCCCAGCCCCGGGACGTGCGGGATGTGCGGGCCCCCAGCCCGGCCATGTGCCGCTGCCTCCGGGGCGGCGCTGTGCAGGCGAGGGGCCGGGGCTGCCGGGCATGCGGGACAATCCGATCCCCCCTTCCCCTACTCCTGCTTTGCTTCTGCTCCGTGCATGGGCTGTTCTCTGGTGCTGTAGGATGCGTGTTGGTTACGAGTATTGCAAATCCAAAGCTAGAAAATAATGAAATAATAACGACAATGCTCGTTCTGTTGGGTGTATAGAAACCTGATTGTGCTTCCTCTGAGCCAAAATTAAAAAAAAAAAAAGGGAAAAAATTTAAAAAGCAAAGACAGTAACAATCAGCTTAATCTGATTTAATGGATATAGCAGAGGATTGGATAAAAGGAGGGGAGCTCACAACACTCTGGTTGCATGAAGAAATGCACTGCAGGGTGAAGAGGGATCTTTCGTCACTTGTGGAAGTCGGCTGCCCTAAAGGTCAAAAAGATTCCTCATCAAAGCGATGTAATCCAGAAGCAGCGCTTTCATGCCCAGTGCTCCATTCTCCTCCTGTTTCGGTCTGAGTAAGCAGCGCTGTTTCACTGAGAGGGAAATGAGCACGCTGGAGCCGCACAGCGAGTTTCTCAGCTAACAGTTCTGCACGATCAACATGTAGCCCACGCAGTCATGTGAAGTAAACCTGATGTCCAAAATCTGAAGTATGAATCATGCACATAGTTTGGTCTTTCCAGAGGGACTTTCTAGTAGTGAAATCCGAAGTGTCAAGTGCTCTATCTGACTTCACCATGTGATGATTTGAATTCTTGGAACGGGAACTTCCCCAAAACGCCGGAAAATGAAAGACAAACTTAGCCAGTCTGTTGTGCTATTCTCAAAACAATTTTCTTGAAGTCTAACAATTAAAAATACTTAAACATTACAGTGATAACAGTGTGTTTAGAAAAACACAGCCTGTGTACTTTTTTGCGTATCATGCTTGTTTTTTGTAAAGAGGGGTAAAGAATATTTGGCTTTTAGAACTTTAAAGTGTTGTCTTCACTTCAAAAAGTCCTTCTGTTCTTCCACATTATTATTATTATTATCTTTCATATTGTGTACAGCATGCCATGTAATCAGTTTTAAAAATACTTTACTTTCTAGGCTTACTGCTCAGCAGAGCTCTGTCATTTTTTGTTTTCTCAGCAGATTTCTCTTTATGGACGTATCACTAAGCAGATTAAAAAAAAATGCTACTTTTAAGATCAATAATCTTGTTTTCCTGTTGAAGCGAATTAGTGTTTCCCATTCAGTTTTTTTGGTTTGTTGTTTTTTTTTTTTTCCTTGCGTGTTTAGAAGTTGTAGGGTAATCATTAGTGGGGAAATGTAATATTTCTCTTTCTGCAAAACCTGGAGACCTCCTCAAATTCTTGAGAGATTCTCAATAGAATTGTGCTGAGATGACCATCTAGCACAGTTCAAACTTTTATTCCTACTTTGTTTTTTTTTTTTAATTTCTAGAGCTTTTAATAGTAGGTGCTGATTTTGCAACAACTTGGGCTCCATTAAAAATTAGGGCCTAATCCTCTCTCCTGCATTGATATGGGCAAGTGTTGAAGTGAGTAAAATTGTGGCTGGCAAAAAAAGGCGGAAAAGGCCAACTCTAGAAATGCTCTGAGTGTAAATAAACATAAGAAAAGGCTTACAGGCCAGAATTCACTCTGCATTTATTACCTGTTTGCTTTTTTTTTTTCCAACATGGCAATAGCGAGATCAATTTGTATAAAGGCAAACACATGGTTTGCTGGTTTAGGGAATTAAATAATGCCCAAGTACCTTGTTTTCAAAGCAGATGATTAACTGCTGCCTCATTTGCATCAACATAATGAGTAGTATATGTTCTCTCTCACTGGGAGAAGGGATAAGGAAATCTTTATGAATATTATAAATAATTTCCAATGGCATGGTGCAGAAACTAAAAGGCAAGCTATAGAACTATACATTTCAGGCAGGCAAAATATACAGAGTAATTTTACAATTTGTGCTCAAGATAGTATTGTGAAAAATTATTGGAAGACTGTTTTGCTCTGAATGTGTTGCCTAAAGTCTGTAAGGAATATGAGAAATGTGAGAGATTACATTAAGGACATAATACTTTAATCAGAAGTATGATTTGTTTAGGGTTTCCCTCACTCCTTTGTCATTTATCTTCAAAGCTGTTTCTACCTTTCACATGAAAGGAGCTCTTTGAATTCTGAGTAAATAGAAAACATCTCAAGCTCAGATTGCTTAAGTGTTTTGATAACTTTACAGGATTTTAAATGTGATTAGAAATTGTTAAGATAATTATTAAAGATATCTTTATATGCAATGTCATTTTAGCTATCCTCAGTTCTGATACTTTATAACTAATTCTTTTAATGTCTATTAGGTTGATAGAACATAGATTTTTTTTTTCCTACAGATTATTTTCTTGGGCCATGCTCCTCTTCCTATTGAAGTTAATGGGAGCATGAGTGAGGCACTGATCTGCTGGAAAAGCAGCAACTGCCAGGCTTTAAAGTCCAAAATAAATATTTATTTTGAAGAAGTTAAAACACTAGTACAAAAAAATCTGTAGAAAATAACTGTTTTTGAAAAGCAATAACAATAATAATGCATTGTTAAATGTTTAATCCTATCAAACCATAGATTTTCTATTTATGTGACAAAGTGGATTGAAAGTGTAATCCATTAATAATGGTTGTGCATAATAACAAAGAGTTTTTGTTAAGCTGAAACATCATTTCCCTTTTGCAACAGGTACATAAAACACTTTGGAAGCCAATTTCTAGCAAGAATAATAGAGAATAGTGTTTAATAGAGCACAATGCTCCTGATAATTTAATCTGTTGTTAATAGTGAGTGGATGACTGTTAATATTGTTTCAAGGAAACTTTGAGGGCTGGTTTGGCTCAGCACTCAAAATACAGTCTGCAAAGTGGAGACCTGTTGTTGAAACTGCCCTTGAATTGTAAGACAAGCATTGAACACAATGTCCAGCCTTGCATTTCTGCAAATCTGGTTCTGTTAGTTTGGCTGGGCGCTGCTGGGACAAAGGTGTCAATTCAGAAGAGACTTGCATGGATTTAGATCATTGTCGTTTGTGTTAAAACGTGATTCAGCATTATCTAACACCAAGGGTTAGGCATATGTGTAATCCATACAGCTGGTTACAACAGAGACACAGGAATTTTTGGTGACTCAGCTGGGACCTGGCTCATGTTTTATGACTCTTGAGAAATCCACAGGGTGCTTCCAGTCCCCTTAGGTGCCTTGAATACCTTTAAACACCAGACTGTGAAAATCTGAGCCAAAGCATGTTGAGGTCAAGCAGAGTCTTTCACTGATTTTGCTTAATTGCACTAGAAGCTGTGGTAGATGAAGACTCATGTCTGTCAGGAGTTGTTTTGCATTGCTCAGTGTTGGCATGTGAGGATAACTGGCAGTGAAGTCTTTCTGAAGTCGATCAGCTGTACATGGTCAAGTACAACTCTAGGTTCTAAAGTGTTTCAAACAGAACATGCAGGACACATAGAAAATGGTCAGAAACCAGAGCTGGCAAAAAAGTGAACTGTGACCAATAGTAGCAAAGAAGAAAGCCTACTTAATTGGGGTTTTTGCAGGTATCTGCAAACTTGTCCTTCACCTAAGTAAACAAGACCCATATATTTGGAATAAATAAAAAACCTTTGCAAATTACAGTATGAATACCTTTCAGTATTTCTTCACTGCAAAAATCATACTACTCATGAACATTAGCAAATGCCTGCCAGTGTTGTTATTACAGTAATCAGTATAGCAATTAGGCTCCTGAAACAAACTTATTTTCCTACTACCCATGTCCAAGTGCACCTGTTTTTTACATAATTTAACCACAGGACCAGCACTGTACAAACATTCATTAAAATAACATTACATTTGTATTATATACAAAATACCCAGAATGCTTTCAGCTGAGATTAAATTTCCATAAAATACAAGTGGAACATGAGAATAAGGAGTTTGTAGAATAGCTGGTTGTCTTTAAAAGTTTGTGATCTGCCTTAAAAACAAACATAAATAAAATAAATTTTTTAGACTATAAGCAGGTATTGTGCACAAAATAGACAAGAGTCACATTATATGATGATGATTGAGAAGTGCACAAAGACAAAAAGCAATCCAGTTCTTTAGGCTGGACCAGTATATATCAACTTTCCCGGCCACCTACTTGTCTTTTGTGATGGCTCAATGACTTTTTCCTCTGCCGTTCTCATAAAGGTTTGAGGTAGGTTAAAGTAAGCAGTTTTCAGATTTCAGGTCTCTTTTTTTTTTTCATTACAAAATCCACTTATGAGGGCAAAGAATTATTTTTCTGTAGGTATCCAGTAGGATACACAATTGCAAAGAGTAGCACTGGTAATATATTGGAGAAGTAGAATAATACAAAGAATGAGATTATTAGCATTGCTAAAATGCTTAGACTGTTTCTCCTTTTCTCAGTGTCCATGGAACCCAATTCTTTGACTTCTTGTGCTTGACAGTCCCTAAATGTAACAGGGAAATACCTTAATAATATAGGATCTGATGGGCCTCCTGCACTAAGGAGCATCCTTGACAAGGCACATTGCATTCTGCCAGAAATATCCTGCAAGCAGTTCTGCAACACCTGGTTTGCAATGTTGGCATGCTGTGAAGGAGCAGGAAAGAGCAGAGTGTCATGGGATTTATTAGGATGTCACTGAGCTCCTCTGCCCTGCTGGATGAGCTCTTTACACTTACCCACAGCTGGCCTGCCTGTGTGCAGGATGCACTTTCCTGAGTCTCAAGTGATGCAGAGCACAATTCTCAGAGGGGCTCAGCCAAATCCTGGCTTGGGAAGTTGCTTCTTGGGCTGAGGAGCCTTTCCACAGGGCTCTTCACAGAGGAGTGGAGTGCAGTTGGTGTTGGTGCCAGCCTCACCTGGAAGCAGTTCCCCATCTGTTCTCTTGATGTCACTTGTGGCTGAGGCTTGGACTGGCTTGATTCTTGCAAGGTCAGCTCTGTGATAATCTGCCCCAGCTTCCAAATCTGGGCCTGTGTTTCCCAGTTCTGCTCACAGTGCCAAAGCAAGTGCAGACAGCATCCTGGCAGAGCAACAGAGGGGAATGGAGGCCCGCTCTGGCCAGCAGCCTCCTTTTATCCCTGCTGCATGCTGCCACTCATTATTGCAACATTAAATCATGGCATTTTATAAGGTAGGCACTCAAATAGCTTTCACCTTTGTCCTGCCTTTCATTTGAGGATTTCAGATTCTGTGAGAGCATTAAGTGCTTGGCAGCCTGTGACATTGGACAAGATACTGAACCCTAGAGATATGAACAGCTTTCCCAATCTGTTTGAAAAACCAATGGTGATTAAAAGAAAGGATTCAGAGTTCCTGAGATTTCACCCTCAGCCTCCCAAACTGAAACTACTCTGTTTATATTTCTGTTGGTTAGGGAAAGGCAATGAAAACAAATGTAAAGATCAGAAGCAGGGCAGGTAGTCAATTCAGTGAAATGCTCCTGCTTGTACTAGTTAGTGTGCTCATGTTTAATTTTCAAACTTAGCCAAGGGGAGAAAAGTGGAGCTAACTCATTCAGAGTATGTTGGGGATTTTCTCCTTTGCATTATGAAAACAGCAGTGAAAGTAAGGATGGAAAGAAATGAGGTATGTTTTATGGAAACTTTGAGTGCAAGCTGTGGAGAAAACTTTGCTCTTTATCCACCTGGAGACCACTTGGTTTTAGATCTGCTTGTGGCTGAAGAAAATCAGTGAAAATTGAGCAAACTTGTAGGTCTCTGTGGAAGATGGACAGGGCAAAGGCAGCTCAGAGCCTTTCATGCCTGCTCAGAACTTACTTGGACCAAAGGAAATTTGTTTCCTCTTCTGCAGAAGCAATTTTCTTCCTTTTTTGTCTTGAGTGAACCAAAGAACCTTGTTCAAGAGTTGAAGAATGATGAGTTAGTGTTGAGTAGAGAAGGTGCACCATACTGCAGAGTTCAGATCCTTCAAAGTACTGCTTCTTTGAGAGATACAAATAATAAAGGAGAAATGAGAAAATGAGAGATGGTGATAAAATGAGAATTGTAAAGGAAGGATTAAAATAGAGAGTTAGTACCAGGTGTTCACACTGGTTTTCAATAGTAGGACACTGGATTCTGCACATCCCAAAGCTGGGCAGTTTCCTTGTGTGACAGGTATTGCCTCAGGCCCTAGTAATCAGTTTTCCTTTACACTCTTGATGGTAGTAGCAGACTTTCTCATGCTGCATGACTTTTAACATATGCAGCTTTCATTCATTAACTTAGAGGAGAGGGTCAGCAGGAAATCAATTATGCTTTTTTTTTTTTCTTTTTAATGTAGCCATATGCAGAACCGTTAAAATGAATCCACTGTCTGTTCCAGCATTGCAATTTCTTCCTTGCAACGTTTATTGCAGTGTGTCTGCCCCCAGTTATGCTACATCAGCACTTGTAGATTAGGAAGAGCAATTCCTAGGTAAATGAAAGGAATTGTTTTTTCCAGTCTGCCAATTACCCAAGGTAGGAATAGGCCTGCTTCAAGGGATAAAAAGGCCACCAGTTGATTGTGTGTTCCTCAGAACCATGTGTTGTCAGATCCCTGGAAAAAATGTAGTTGATCCTTTCTCATTTAACTGGATACCTGTGTCAAGGCTAGATTTGTAAATTCTATTTTTAAATGCTTGAAGATGGAAAGGTTTTCAAGACCAGACTCTTAAGATTGCAACACAACTTAGGTGAATAGTATTGGAATATCTCCCTTATAATGCTGGCTCTTCAGAGGGTGATACCTTTTCAAGGTGCACTCTTGAAAAGGACACAGTGATTGGAACTGTTGAAAACAGAGAGTTTAATTAAATCAGCAGAAAATTGTCAACATGCTTGAAGATGTGATGTGGAGAGTGAGCACATGGATTTAGAGAAATAGCCATGTATGAATTATGGTTATGATATATATGTTGCATTAGAGCAAAAAGGTTCTGAAGTGTTTGGACTCACTTTAAGTAGCTTTGCTGTTCTGGAACAAGGAAGAGCTCCTGCTACTGATAGTTTACAGATTAACTAGATAGGATGAGTGAAGTGTGTTTTGAAGGAAAATTGTTTTTCTTGTACATCATCCTGGCTCAGTTGAATACATTACACTCCAATTTTGATTTGCAGAAATTATAGTAGGACATGTATTTTCATAAAAATGAACTTGTAATTACCGCCAATAAACTGTAGTGATGTCTTTGGGAAGGTGATTTATGGTGTTTTTTGTTGGCAGAAGATGTAACCACAGGTTGTTGGATTAGACACCAGTGCTGAGTCACAGTTTAGAAGGTAATACCAATTACTGGTGCATCCCTGTGAGAGAGTCTCACTGTAGCAGCTGCCCCATGTGTTTCCACTGGCTAAAATAATCAGTGCAATTATACAAGCAGTACTGCAAGGGCTTTTTTTTTTTCATACAGAGTGCTGAGAATTTCTGATAAGGATGGATAACTAATATTTTGGCAATCAATTTAGTAGCAGTCTTCAACTCAAAGGCTGGAAGACAATTGTTATCAGCTGTCTCAGGATCACACTCTGCAAGAGGTGGATTCGCAAGCACATTGTAGATTTCAAGGTCAGATTCTCATTCTGTCAGGACATCTGTAATGGTTCTTAGTTAGGAATGGCAGTCAGAAGGGTTCAAACTTGCCTGGCATCAATGTTCTGAAAGTTTGCAGTTAGTAACAGGAAGGAGAGTCTACCTATTTTGCTTACGGCAAACTTATCAAGACCTCTCTACTTTTCTGGCTTTCATTTGACCTAACTTTTTAAGTCTATGACATTTTTCAGAGGGCGATTTATTCCCTTGACTCTGCTACCCAGAGTTTTAATTTATTTGCAGACTTGCTGTTCACTGTACTCTCTCATTGTCAAACAGTCTCCCATGTCTCACAGACAAGATGTTTCTGTTTCATCCCATGTTTGGAAGGATAGTGTTTGTATTCCCAAATCGCCATTACAAATGGTGGGTCCCTGATTTCCTGGGGATGGCTGATCCCATTTCCGTGTGATGTAGTGAATTGATTCCTTGTTTTGCTTTGTTTATATGATGGCTTTTACTTTCCCTATTAAACTGTCTTTATCTCACCCTAAAAGTTTTTTCACTCTTACCCTTCTGATTCTCTCACGCACGTTTTGGGGAATGAGCAAATGGCTGGGTGGCTCTGAGCTGCCTTTCAGGGTTAACCTAAAACAGGTCTTGATCCTTACAGAATTGTTTCTGACCCTTTGCTCGAATTTATCTTCTGTTTTGTACTTTTTAAAATTCACCCTATGCTAAAGATGTTACACAATCACTACAAGTGAACAGGCTTTGTATCGCTTTACTAATAGATAATGACATACACAAAATAGTGGTCATGCCACTTGTTCACCTACAAAATTGAATATTCAATATGTAGTTCAAGATAAGAAGATTCATCTGTGTAAGGGTATTTGTTAAGTGTAAGATGTATACTGAAAAAACATTTGATCCTCAAACTAAACTTTTCCCCTGCTGTTTTCTTGTAAGACAGTTATAAAATCTATTTAAACAAACAAAAAAAAAGGATGCATTAATCACAGTGCTCTGCACCTTGCTCACATTCATTCACCCATTCTTTAAGTATAAATCTTTCAGCCTTGTTGCTTTCTCACAGAGATAAAAGGTCAAAACAAAAGAAAGAGGAGTTGGAAATGGGAAGAGAGTGTAGACATTTTGTAAGTCCTTTTGTGGGAGAGATGGGGAAGGAAATTAAAATTTGCTTCAATGAAACAGCGCAGCAGTGTAGGAAATTTCAGTTTTCTGAGAGTGGAGGTGAGGTTTTAGAGAGGCATAAATGAAGATTACTGAAGTGAATGCTGCTGTTAGGCAGACAGGTTTCCACTTTCTTTTGAACCACTGCAACTAATTTTGCATGCATTGTGAGCTTTTTTTTTTGCAAATCATATCTCTTTTGAGAGAGATGAACCCCTTGAAAAGCAGAACACTCTAAAAGGCAACTAGGAGGATTTGAGCCTATAATTGAGCTCCTACTAAATTAATGTTGCATTGTCAAATGCTACTTGATGACATGGAGGATGGCACAGCCATGTAATTCTTATATTGTATGAACCAAATTCTGAGGTCTTAAGAGGTTCTTAGAGATGGCATCTATCTCACTTATAGCTAAGTGGCTCTTAAATTTAAAAAAAGAAAAAGAAGAGAATAATAGTACTTAGAGGCAGCTTCTGTGAAGTGCTCGTCATGCATAGTTCCAACAGCACTTTAAGAAAGAATGTCAGTATCATTATTTATATTGAGTTTGATTGGGAAACTGAGGCAGGGGATGGAGGGAATTGAATTTCTGAATCAACAAGTAGTCTGTAAAAAACTCAAAAACAGCTACAAAGTCTGGTAATGCCCTGTAATCTACATCATCTTGTTTTTTTCCTCTGAGTGTTGCTTGAGAATAAGCTAACCTTGAGAGAAACTCTTCAAGTGGGCCACTTCAGTTCTTTCAGAAACGTTAAGAAGTCTGAATTTGAGAAATTTTTTTTAATCCAATGCCTCTTGGTATTGAATCCTTCATGTCCTTCCCAAAGTATATGTGAAGCCTTTGTGGAAGCCATGGATAATCTGGAAAATGGTATTATTAGGAGGCAGGCAGCATTTTGATTTATCTTCTTTGCATTCAAGTCATACACTGTGGTCTTTGTTATTTCAATAGCTGACAACCACAAGGACCAGAATGAAGAGCAGGGAGAAGGCTGAGCCAGAGATGACAGAAGGATAGCTAATATATAGGCACAGGGACTTTGCAATGGGTGCATTATCCTCCAGTGGCAGCAGATTGCCCTCTCAAGGTATTTATTCAAAGACATTACTGAAGCTAAGTCCTGCTGAAACATGAAGTGTTAGATAATGTTGGTTAACTGTGATTTGCATCTGTGTGCAATGAAATAAATTACGATGAGGTTTTTTTTTTGTTTTTTGTTTTTTTTTTTATGAAATCATCCTTGGGATATTACATATGCAATACATAGGATGTGTTATTTACCTGTAAGTAAACCGAAGCTAGACAAAGCTATGTGGAAACCATGGGAGGCAGAGAGGCAGAGGGACTTTTCTTGTACAGGTACTCAGGTGACTACTACAGTTAATGTAATAGGCATTATAATTACTTGTTTTATGAACTTTTCATCATGAGGCCCTAAATTCTGATCACAAGATGAGCAGTACCATCATTGTTATGGAACATTCATGGGAAAAGATGGATGGAATTATGTGACTCACTGGGGTTCAGAGTGTTGAGGCTGTTCATGGCTGTAGGAATTGGGTCTTGATTTTTCAGAATTATGTCATGTTCCCCATGCAGAGCAGCTGCTGTTACGGATGATTCCTACTGTTTGAACACATGGAACAGAGCAGCAGTGGCTACACACAATTGTAGGTGTATGTATATAAGGGAATTAGTAGATTGGAAATAAGTTTGGAAATACCTTTGCCTTCTGAACAACAGTGCATTAGATTCAGAACTAATCCACTCTTTAACAAGGTGGGAAAATTAGTCGGTTGCAGCTGGTAGGAGGCTGAAGAATAGTGAGAAACAGTTGCAGACACATATTGTATGCCTGCTAACTCACATTCTTGGTTTTGGTCCTTTTTATTCCTAAATGTACAACTATTTTATTTTAGTATAGTAGGTTTGAGGAAAAAAAATTGTTAAGCATAATACTTTGCTTACTAAGCTAATCTTTGCAAAATTTCTGTCCAGAGCTAATTTATTTTTGTTATTCAAATTTACTCCAATGTCATGTTTGAGGGGTCTTAACACTCTTGTGCAACATATGCAAGCTGATCTTAATAAACAGGCCATTATGGAGTTTATATGTCAGTATGAAATTGAGATTTTTACTTGTCATTTATTTATATTAAAACTTTCCTGTACTGTCAAGAGACATATGCAAAAAAAAAAGTATTTTTGCATGAATTACTGCTGACC
Source organism: Zonotrichia leucophrys gambelii (assembly GCF_028769735.1). Taxonomy (NCBI): domain Eukaryota; kingdom Metazoa; phylum Chordata; class Aves; order Passeriformes; family Passerellidae; genus Zonotrichia; species Zonotrichia leucophrys. The sequence goes on from NC_088169.1 coordinate 98,735,023, forward strand.
TGAAAAATTGTTTATGCACTTACTTAAGTCCATCCTGTTTGTCTTCAAAGTGAAAGAACAGTCTTGGCTGATTCAGGGCAATAGCTTTTTTGAAGAATGTGCAGTGTATCTTCATTGCCTTTTAGGCTAGATGCAGCTACCACAGGCTGCAAATGTTCTTCCTGAAATCCTGTAAGTATGGGTGAGTTGGGCTGCTCTGAGTTCCTGTTATTGCTTCTCTCAGAATCCCACTAGTGCCAGCCACTGCTGTTGCAGACACACACAGCATACCAGAATTGTCTTCCTTCAGCCATGTTCCTCTTGCTGGCAAGATGCTGTTTCTAGCAGTTCAAGTGGAATTCACTTCCTTTCCAGGGAGTTCCTTTAGGCAGTGCTGTCTGCAGGTCACGAGCAACTTTCAACACAATTCTTTTGTTACGCAGGTTGCTCAGCGTGCTTCCCATATTTCCCAGACAATGGCCATATTTTCCTGGGTTTTAACCAAGCAAATTTCCTGTTAAACAAGATTATGGCTCAATTAGGATGCAAAGAATTTGATCCAGTATTCATTTTGTTAACATTTTTAGTTTCATTTTCCTCCCAATTTTCCTATGCTCTTAACTTCTATTTGGAAAAAAAAGTTTGAGTGTAAACAAAGCAAAGGATTTAGATGAGTGTGTGCCCTAGTAACCAACTAAAAACTCCTATTTTCATTGAGATTGAAACTGTGTTTGAACTCTTCACTAATGCTAAATCCATGGTTATCAAACTGTTCCACAATACTGTGGGAGAGAATAAGGCAACTATTTTTTTTGAGACATTGCTTGTGATTGCTGGAAAAGAGAGGCATATTAGTAACAACATTCAGAAGATTTATAGCTTGTTTGCTGGTGCATAGGAGAGTAAGTGCAGATTACTGAGGGTTCTCAGTTATGAGGGCTATGAATTAAAGTTGTTATCCATAATTTATGATTCTCCATGTGCTTCCAGTCTACATTGTTAGAGAGAAAACATAGACAGAGTAGGGAGGAGTAACCTTGAAAGAGGAAGACTTGCTTCATATAATCACCATCTTCATCCTGTCCTTCAAAACAAATACAGAATCTTACAATTATTTAAATACTTGATTGCTATCTTGTTTTAAGAATTGGAGACCCACTCATTAAAACAGGAAAACTGCAGCAGCCCTCTTGCACAACTCCTGTGCCTTAACCATAGGCTCCTGTGGAAGACTAGAAAAAGCAACAATGAGCCATGGAAAGACTACCAGCAGTAGAAACAATTTCTTCTATTCTTGCAAGTATTTGTATACATTTTTCATAGCTGGTGCTCCTTGGATTTAGTGCACAGGTCAGACCTAGTGCACTTCAAGTGCTTTTCTGAAGTTGGCTAAGAAGAAAAACCCCTAGTTTGATAGATATACTTTTGCTTCTTACATCTTGGTGATTTTTCACACTGATACACATGTATGTATTTAGAGAGAGAGAGAAAATTGTACAGCACTTCTTAAAAGAGGAGAAAGAAAATGCCAGTAATTTCTTTAAAACTCAGTTCAGGTGAACTTTATTATTAGAATACATTGTTTAGTGGTCTACCTTTTAGCCCTTATAGTAGCAGCATATCTGCTTCTTTTCAGCATGCCTTTCATTCCCCAAAATTTTAAACAAGTAGTAGATTAATAATTTATGGAAATTGTTTCCTGTGCATCTTCTTTATTTCAGTGTTTTCAAATTAGCTTCTCTACTCCTGCCCATGTAATGTGTGGTGCAAGTTCTGCAGAAAATTAGTAACTTCAACCACATATAGATGTGTAAGGTGGCTGAATTTGTAGGTAATCATGATGTAATTAGGTAACAGAATTGTTATGTTAGAGTCTGCCTAGGCAGATTGAACCTCACCATATTTAAAATTGTCATTAATGTTCATAAAAAGAGGATATAACACTTTATTACCTGGAAATAATTTGCATTTATTTCCTAGTTATTAATTCTTAAATTTATAGCACAAAAGAAAAAGGAAGAGACCTGTCTGAATATTCTAGATTCTTCTGACACTTATCTGAGAATGGAATAAATCCCCACCAAAAGCAGCATCATTGTAAAATGAGAGGAAATCATTGGGTAGATCAAAACAATAAAACAAAAAGCTTAATTTTTATTGGAAGAATATTTCCAATGCTGCTATAGCAACTGTGGTAATAATTTGAACCTTGCTATGCAGAAAGGAAAGGGGTGGATTTCAGCCGTATTGAGGAACTTATTGAAAAGAAAACCTTAGACCCATTGCTAATGTATTGCCAAAGGACAGAGTTTATCTCCTGAACTCCAGACAAACAGAGGAACTGAGACTCAGTTCTCATGGACGGATTAAGACTCCTCTAGAGCAATTTACCTTGTGTATTTTTTTAGCACAGTGCAGCCACAGAAGTGTTGACATTGCTCCTTGATTTAGCTGAAATTTTGAAATGAAGTTTCACACCACCACAGTAGTGAGATTTGTTTGGCAACTTGTTAACGCATTAAAAAGAAAATAGCTGGGTTTATTATAAAAATGTAGTCCTGAGCATCACATATGCACTCTTTGTCCCTGTATTTGTTGCCTTCCTGTTTTTTTTTTTCTTGCACTATCTTTCTTTAGCTAATAATATGAAAATATTTATGCATATGCTCATTGTAGGTTGGAAAGTATTCCAGATGTGGCTGCTCAAGTGCATGCAGTAACTTCCTGTGTTTGCTGAACCTTTAAGGGCTCCAGTTGTGGTGACCATATAGTGGTTTGTTGGGTTTTTTTTACAATGTTATTGCTGAATATCTGAAGCTATCTAGATATTTGGCTTCCCCCAAATCTAATAGCAATCAGCTTCCTTAAATACCTTAGAAAATCTGCACTTTCAATCATTTGAAGCAGAAACATTCTTTCCCCTATTTAACAAAGGAACAGTAGGCCAACTTTTGGTTGAGTTTCAGCAGCAGTAAGAACATGACATGCACTCACTGCTGCTATTTTCATACCTATATAAAACCCTTTTGCTTTTACATTATTACTGGAGGACTTGTTCCATCTGGAGAAGAGAACATCTGGGAAAACATAATAGCAGCTTTATATGGAGAAGCAAGGAGGTGATCAAGATGTTGGAGCCAGGTTCCTAGTGGTGAGCCCTGAGGGAAGGCAAGAGTTAGGGGACAGAAGTCTAAACAAGAGAGGTTCAAACTGGATACAAGAAAAACCTTTTTCCCCAAGAGGACAGTGGAACAGGTGCTAAACAAGAATGTTCAGTCTCTGAAGGATTTCAAGACCTGGCTGGACTAAGTTGTGAGAAACATGGTCTGCTTTCAACAGAGATCCTTTGTTTGACTTCCTGAGGCTACTTGCAACTGAACCTTGTTATAATCCTATGAGCATGCTAGTTTAATAACAGAAGTTTTTAAATACCAATACTGGAACAGAACAGATAAAAATGGCTGCTGCACTCAGATTCTGAATGAATTAGTCTAATCAAGCAGTTCTACCTTAACTACAGGACCAAACTCTTCCTTCATACTGGAAATAGGTTTCTTTATAGCTTCTGAATCATTGTAGTGACACCACATCTAACGGCATGCAGGTGCTTGAATATATTTGCTGGAAAGACAGGTTGATTTTGTTTTTGCTGTCTAGCTCTTGAGATAAAGAGGTTGACAATGACTTCATAAACCATAAGAGAAGCAAGTTTAGGATTGCTAAGGTTTTAGCTCTTAATAGATTCTTCAGTTTATGACAACCAGCAAATTTTTTTTTGAAAAGCAGAACTTAGTCAATGTCATTTTCAAATGAGAATTCTAATGCCTAAGATGTATTGTATTACAATGTTTTTTTCCTCATGAGATTTTCTCTAAATCACCTATCATGGTTAAAGACAGATGTAACTTTATTCCATACTCTAAAGCAGCATGTCTTTATATTATACCTTGAAAAAAAATCTGCTTCTATTTTTTAATTCAGAAAGCCTCATCAAGATGTGCTTGTTTTTTGCCTTAGATAAAAATAAAGAAAGAGAGAGAGAGGGAGAGAAGCTACAGTTTTTTAATTCCTTTTTTTAGAGATTCTGATTTCAACAGCTGCAGAGAGTAATTATTATAAAGACTGTAGTCCCAATTGTTTTGAGTTGATGCTGTAGCCCTACCGTAGCAGATACTCAGCAGATGCAGACTGAAGCACACAACTTGAAACATATGGCAAGATAAAATCTGAAAGCTATGCTAGCTAGCTACCATAAAGATTTTGTGAGAGAAAAGAACTTTAAATCAACCTACACTTTTAAGGGAGGACAGCAAAAACGTTTTAGGACAGAAATGATGATACCTCTCTATCACTTCTGCATCTGTAGCTGAAATCTCTGGAAGAAGACATTACTATGTTTTATTCTAATTGAAAGAAGTTAACAATTTTTTCATGACTTCGAAATAACACTTATAATCTCAAAGTTCAATTATTGCACATTCTGTTATTCCAAAATCTTCATTACTGTATTGGTATTCCAAAGAAGGTAGAATAAAATTTCAGATTACCGACAAGAAAACAGATTTTAACTCAAATAGATATTATTAGTGAGTAAATCACTGAGAAAATTTCTGACTATTGGAAATAGTTTAGGTGATTTCCCCTTGAGGCATGATGTAAATAATTTCACATCTGCTTTTTCCCTGATGGACAAGTTCATATTTAATTTCTCTGGTAGAATACATTACTGAAGAGCAATTGCCATTCATTTAGTTTTAAGCATTTCAGGATAGAAACAATTGTATCTTAGAAGGCTAATAGAAGGCTTATAAATGTGAATATCTTTAGCGATATCTATATCTATCTACATATATATATAGTAAAGAACATATATTTTATCATTAATGCTTATGACACCATAAATCTGAGATTATTCCTTTCACCTGTAGATATATATCTGCACCACATGTGGACATTAAATATATGCACAAAGAGTAAGAATTTGCTATCTGTACTGATCTGCCTGTCTTGGTTTTCCATTGTCAGCTGCTTCATCCTCTGCCCTGCTACCAATCATTATCACCCTGATTTTCCATCTTTCACCCTTCTACCACCCATCTTATGTAAAAAACTTCCCTGAGTTGCCTAGTCATATTGAAGCAGGTATGATAAGCAGCAGCAGGCATCCTAGAACCACCTTAATAAGTGGGTGACATTTTACTGTAAACAATGCATTTATGGCTTTTTCTCCCATATATTTTGATATAAGCATCTCTTGTTTTTATAAAATATTTACATGAATAACATCCTGACAAAACATACATTCCTGGAAACATTACAATATTTTTTCTTGTTTAAATGCTGTTTGTTTATCACACTGATGCTTCTAGAACTGTGTGGGTGTCTAGTGTGTGGTTTGCAGCAACATCTTCCTTTTGCATTTAAGCCTTTAATATGCTTCTGGTTAAGGTTAATGGCACATGAGTGGGAAAGACTTCATAATACTGTTCATATTTGCGTGTATTAAGTGCCTGAATGCATCTTCTCTTTACTACGACAGTTTTATTTTTATGAGAAAAAAATAATTTTACTCTCCATTGACCTGTTATCTGTTGCACTTTTCAGAAACTTACCCTTAAGAGATAGCAGGGTATGGCTGTGTATATCTGAAACACACGTTCACATCTTCAGAGATAAGAAACAGCATGCATCATGACCAGCAGATATTTCATATTGGCAAAGAATGATTTTATGTCAGATTGGAAGCTGCTAGATGCTATGAATGACAACGACGTCTCCAGCTATCCCTGGGAAAAAAAGAAAGAAAAAAAGGAAATGCATATACACCATGTCAGAAACACTTACAGCATCCTGACTATGCCTGTAAATTCATGTGGAAGGTACCTCACTCCCACTGTTCAGCTGAAAGCTGTACCACAGAATAACTGTGGCAGAATAACATGTGGCAGTATGTGGAAAGTCTTTACTGAAAATGCTGTATTCCATTGCTGCTTCCTCAGCAGACCACAGATAGACAAGGACTGTGATTGGACTGGGGCATTATGTAATTTTTGACTTAGGTGAAGTATCTGGCTTTTTTAGGAATATATAGTCCAGGATTTGGATGAATCCTTCTGATGTTCTACTAAAACTTTTTTTTTTTTTTTTTTTTTTTAACCTGAGCAAGAACAAAAGTGCTTCTAAAAATATAGGTAGGAGAAGAGATGAAGACTCTGCTCTGTGCTTGACTGAGTCCAGAGCTGCCAGTTTGGGTCAAATAAATGTATATGCATCATCATTATTAACATTATTTTTGTAACTATAGCACATTAATTATAATAATCTTTAAGGTTACTAGTAGGTATAATACTCTACTATATTTACTAAGACTTCCTATTTGTTAGAAATCTAAATACTGTACAATTTTATAGAAGGACTAAATCTTGTAAAACAGATGAAATAGCAGCAGGGGGAAAGAAAAATTGATTTTTTTCTTCGTAGTTTGACCCAGATTACCTCATCCACAGAATTTACAGAGTCTGCAGATATCACATCTGACTAAGAGCTCAGTTCAAACTATTGCAGAGGCTGGAGCAAGCCTTTCATGAAACCACAGTCCTACGTGCTACACTTGCTGTGGTTGGATGTTTACTCCATGGTGTTCCAGGGCAGAAAGCTGAATGCAGCACTTCCTATTTTTCACTGCTTGTAATTTGCATCTGCCTTTGAATTTGAGAAGAGGGTCCATGTGTTTCTGAATTGTGCTTTTCTGTTTCTTTTTCTGCTCTCTTGCAATTCTACTTTTGATGTAGCTGCAAGAAGAAAGAAGGGCCTTTGGAATAAGGGTTGGTGCCCCATCCTGCACAATTAACATGATGCATACATCCAGCCCTGGTTCTTGTTCTGGGGAAGTGGGGCCGTGAAGTCCCCACCACTTCCATGGATGTTTGACTCAGGGAAGTAATGGTAACTGTGTTTGCCTTTGCTGGATTGAGAGCAATGTGCCACAGTCAGTGAATGACTGTCAGTTAACATTTGCTCACAGAAACTGTTCAGGAGCAGTGTTCCCTTTCTGAAAATCTTACTTTCCTGGTATCTTGGAGGGAAAAAAACCATTAAAATTAAACTAAAAGTCTTACTGGATAGGTAATTTTAAGCAATCTATGCATTTTACACATATTTTTAAGTAAGCAAGATTTTTTAAATTTACATATGTAGGTAATATCTATGTTATTTGTGTCCTTGTTTTCATTCATGGTGAGGACAACACAGTCTTGTAGCTCAGACCTCATTTTTAGAAAGAAGTTCAGGAATAGTCTCACCCAATCTAGTCACGTAATCAGCATTCTCTGCAATATTTCTAGTTTAAGGGCAGTGAAGTTTATAAATCAGCAAAACTTAGTAGTATAAAGCAATGTATTTTTAAAAGGAAAACACTGTTTATACGAATAATGATTAGGTGAGATGAAAATGATGTTACTCTTAACAAAACAATTTACTGAAACATTTTGAAAATGAAATTGCCAGGAGGCAATTTATTTTGCTTTGAAATAAGGTTCAAAATTGCCTTCTGCCATTGTGATGGCAGGATGAGGGAGGCATATATACAAAACCAGAAATATATACAGATAAATATATGTGCATACACCTCACCGCATATCCCTATGTATGCATACATTTGTGCATAGAGATAATGCTTTTCTTTATAACATTGATGTTCAGCTCTTTAAATCTGATACTTGTTGTAATAACAACTCTGTCTTGCAATCTCATGGCAATTGCAAAAGGGAAGCAACGCTCTTTTTACAAAAATAATAAAAAGTTCTAAACCATTATATTAATACAGTCTGAGTAGTACTGAAGTCAGATTGACAGAGACTCGCCCAAGCTCTATTTCTACATATGGAGCATTTAATGCATATGAAAAAAGTAAAGAAAACCCTTTTTGTTTGCAAGTTGTACTGCAGGGCCTATTCCAGAATGTAGTCTAGAAATTTGATCAATTCATTTTTGAGGTGAGAAAGGCAAAGATGCAGAATGGAGAGTAGAGTAAAGAGACCACAAAACTGTAAGCATTTCAGAGGAATACTCCTAAGAGTCAGGTTTTTCAGTCTAGAACTTAACCTCCTATACGTTTGCCATTGCATGCTATTCCCTTTCTCATTTTGGCTACATGCATTTCTTGCACAGTTAGTAATAAATACTGAAATCCTTTAATACCATTTTACCCAGTCTCCTACGTTGTGTCCATGGTTTTCAGACATGCTGAATTTGGCACAGACCTGTGACTTGAAAGAATTTTTGAGTATTTTTGAAAGAAACTAAAACACTTATGAAGTGCTCATACATGCAAAATCACACAAAATGTTCCCTGAGTGTGCTAAGGATGGGTGAGGAGGCCCCTGACAAAGGAACCTGGGCAGTGGAATTGGTTGGGGATGGCAGGGACATTTGGAGCCAGCTTCTCTAGCTGTTGTTGAAACCATTATTCCTGCTTTTCCTCACAAAGCCGTGATTTAGGTGCTCTCTGAGCGTCTCTCAGTGCTAGCATTTTTGAGTTTGCTAAGTGTTTGTATTTGTGGTTCAAATGCTGCCCACTGAGCCTACAGAGTCTGTAATTCCTGTCAGCACTGGTGGCCCTGTTTTTGTGATGTGCCACAGCCACATTTCATCCTTTGTCAGCAGCAGCTCAAAGGAGCAGTCTTCCCTATTTTCAGCAGTTAGTGCCATCAACGATTAGAAGATTAGGTACAAAATCAGGACACCAAGAAAGAATCCCTCTGACACTACCTCCTCTGGAGTTCTCCTACATAACACACACTCATGCTGGTTGCTTGGATTTATCTACACTTTCTGCAGCTCAAGCACTCTTCTGGGCTAGAAGATTCCAGAGCCACACTGTGGGGAAGTGGCTGCTTATGGCATTGTTCCCCTGAAATTAGGACATAAATTTTGGTTAGGATGCCCAGGCTGCTCCCTGACAAGTCTGCACAAAGCATCTGTGCCAGCTGAGGATTCTGCCTGCAGCATTTTAGTGATAGGAACAAATGTACCTCACCAAGAAATGACCCTTGGGACAACAAGAATCTGTCAGAACCTCCTAACACAGCTGTTTCTGATGCAGACATCACTTTTTGCCTCAGAAAGTGAAGTTCTTTATCAGTTCTTAGGCAGACTACAAGAGCTTTATGAACTTACTGGAAAAATCAGAAAGTTCTTTGAAGACATGAGCAAAACTGATACTGCACTCAAGGCAATAATTGGGCTCTGTACCAGCGCTCTCTTTTATATTGTATTGGAACAGTCAAAGACCCTATATGCTAGACTTTGGAGATATTTCTTGATTTATTTTTCTCCTATTGTTTTATCAATACTTTTAGCTTGGCTTTTTGTTGAAGTATGGAATATGTCCTCATCTTTCAATTCTTTCTATAGGTCTCTGACTTAAAGTAGAAATAATGCTAGGCTGAGAGACATTTTTAATAAATTCTATTGCTTAAAAAAATAACCCAAACTGGCGATGTGCTGCCAGCACAGAACAGATACTAAGAAGAGGAGTGGAGTGAATTTGTACTAAACCAGTATAAGAAGTCTTTCTTATAGCATCCAATTAGAAATCTTTGTTGTAACATAAGATTATGTTTACATTATAATTAAGATTACATATCATTAAAGGGATTTAATGTAAATATCTTTTGTTAGTGAGGAAATGGCTTCACTGTATACTGTGTAGCATACAGAAATCTGAGCTGCTTTTAATCTCTCTCGACTGGGTAGATGCCTGTACTAGCACAGTTGGATTGCTTCTATACTAGTTCACATATCTGTGCAGTATACAGGATTATTCTATAATGCCCTTGAGTTATAGACTGCATACGTGGACACTCTATACCAGATGTATTTCCTGTAGTGTAATAGTTTTCCCATCTGGTCACAAAGATTATTGTGCAGATTTTGATTTTTTTCCCCCAAATAATGACCAAAATTGTAGTGTGACTCAGGAAATTAATACCACATGAGTTTCATCAAAATACTTGGGAGTTTTTGCCATTAGCATCAGTAGATCTGGAATTCCATCCACTGTGCTTTTTAGCAAAGATACCCTTGGATAATCTGCAAGGGCAAGCATGGGTGTGTCCAGTGGGAATGCTAAGGAAATCATGCTGCTCAGAAATCAAAGAACAAGAGAGCACACATCTTGCCTCCTTCTAGGAGGCTAGTAGAAAGATCTTTGGCCCCAAGTTACAAACAGATCCTAAAAACCTGGGAAACCCCCTGGGAAGTCTTATCCTGGGCTTGTTACAGAGACTATCCTCATTATGAAATTGCTTCCCTTGAAGTTATTTTGAGGATGAATAGAACAAGTTTAAGATTTTTCATGGATAAAATTATGTTGAGTATCATATCACTGTCAGTGTTGAATGTTTTATTCAACACTGAAGTTACTTTATGTGCATGTTTGAGTATCAGCCTTCATTCTAAATAAAAGCTTACATTTTGCATGGTTTTCATGTTTTTCTTTGCAAATATCACTTGATGACCTTTTTAAATGGCAAGGCCAAAGCATGGAACACTTCTCATGTAGGGAAGCCCTTGTAGGACTCTTAAGGTTTACAGAGCCCTTTTTAGTGGCTTTTCAGCAGCTCTGCACATTTTCTGGTGCTTAACTCACTTTTTGAAATCTGAAGAGATAACAATGAGTAACATAAAAGGAGAAAGAGAAACAGGCTGGAGAAATTCTTCAAAGCACAACTCTAAACAAAAGAAATATGGGACCCTTGTCCTGTCCGCTTCACATTCCTGTTGTAACGATTTCAGTTCCTTCTGGCTTCCTTATCTCAGAAAAGAGATAGCGTTGCTTGCTTACCGCACACAAGAGCTGCAGGAAGTAATTGATTTAGACATACAGGCTGCTTCTGAAAGCCTGGAACATTATTAATATGAACCACTGCCTGCCAAAGACATGACCATCTAACCACTGTACCCTCTGTGATTGAGCTTTATGGAATCACTGCAATTACTCCTGACCTGCAAGGATTAAGGAAGCCAGGCACAGCTTTCTATTCAGCAAATTCATTTTCTGCTTCATCCTCAGACTATATCCCTCTTCTTGGTTTTGCTCATCAGCATTCAGCTTCTAGCCAAGGAGCCTGTGGGATCTGCCTGGCTGGCCCAGGGTAAGACTTTAAGGGGCTTCCCCGGTTTTTAGTATCCATTAGTAACTAACTTGGGGCCAAGGACCCTTCCGCTGGCTGTGTTGTCAGAGCAGGAATTCACACTGCTATTTTTAATGTCTGTAGAGCAGTTGCATGTCCCTGGGGCTCCTGCAGACATTTATCCCTCTTAGGCTTCCTTCCACAAACCACTGTTGGAGCAGCACTTTGGAAATGGCAGCTGTGGCAGGCGCCGATTCACTGTGCTTTAGTCGTGACTGTTGCTTCACGTTTGTAAGTAGCACTGAGGGGTTGTTTTTCCCTAATTGCTTCCAGCTCACTCCTGCACCACAAGAAAATATTTCTGTGCCTTGTTGATCCTCTGGATTGTGCAGATATTGTGCCATTGGCTTTTGTATCATATTTTCTGTGCCTTCGAGCGGTTTTAGTATTTTTTTCTCCCCTCTTTCCTTCTGCTTCAAAGCTCTGCTGTTATGCTTTGCTGGTCAAGTCACATTCCAGAAAGAGTTAGAGTAAGAAATAAGTTGCTGGCAAGGATGCTTTCTCTTATATAAAATAAGTATAGCAAGCCAGCATGTTGCTTTAGCTTTCAAATGTACATTTACTCTTAGCAGTAGTTAAAATAGTTTGAGATGGACTATTTCAAATATTTATGGGAATGAAGAAAAATATTTTGGTGGGGAAAGCAGTTTAATCAATGTTCTGAATGAAAAACACATTTTATGGTTTTCCTTTGGGAATGTTTTTGCTGTATTTTCTTTTAATATTAACATTCTGATTCTGCATTGTTTTGTGCCCACTTCTATATTATTGTGTGTGTGTATTTTATAAAGACTTGAATAAATCTTGAATAAATTAAATTTGGTAAGCTTGTGCTACTGCTCTGTTAATGTGCTATTATTTTTTAAAATTCTTTTGGTTAGCAAGAAAAGCCCAAATTGTTATTCTTCAGTCTGAAGGTACAACATACCTTCAGACCTTCAGGAGAAGGAACCATGGTGCCATTTCTCATGGACTAGAAGTGCACCAGCACACCCTGACACACAGCTCTTGGAGAGTATTTTAGATTTACCTCATTCCATTAAAGTCTCCATAAAATTCCTGCCCTTTTCTCCACTAACCAAGACTTTACATTCCAAACCAGCACAATGTTCTGGGAAGGTGACTTGGGGACAGATGTGACTTGGCCATCTCTAAGAGTGCTCTAAGCACTCTAAGAGTGCTTCCATACTCTGGGATGTTTCAGCTCTGGTTTTTTTTTTTTTCCCCATAGTCCAAACAGAGAGATGTTTTATGGATTCAGTCACACCCTGTTGTAGTCCACAGTTTTATATTTTTAACTTAAATTCTTTATTTTCACCCAGTTAAGGATGAAAAATGGACTTTGAAATGATGAAACACAGTCTAAGCTTTTCTGGGGAAAATATTTCCATCTTTTTTTTTATTCTTGTATATATAATATTAAAACTCACACAAAAATCAGAAACAATCTTCAAGCAAAATTCTTGCTTTTGTAATTCCCAGCATAGGTTTTTCTATGTGAGAAAATATGAAATGTTGGGACGAACTTCAGTTCTGCTTTGTTCCCCCAAATGGCCATCTTAGGCTAGCTCCTTATATAAATCTGGATGAGTTTAATCAGAGCTGAATTTCGCAATGTGTTAACTGAAAAGGCACACTTCTATTCTGTCACTCTAAACATGAACTGCCTTAATTTAAATTTCCATGCATAAAAATCAATTATCTTCAATTTGTCTGCAATTCCGCATAACGATTCAATCCTTTTCAGAAGAATTTCTGGGATTTTATTCAAAACCAAATTATCTGGATGGATTTTTAATAGGAAGGAAGGGATGGAAGCGTGAGTTTTTGACTCTCCACAGAGTTGTGGGAAGAACTCAGACATTTTGCAATCAAGATATTATGTTGAAATATTGCAGAGTATTACACTATTTTGGCAACACCTTTATTAAAATGTGCAGTGGCTTTTACAGTCTGCTTAGATATTTGACTGGATTTCAATCTATCAATTCTCTTGGAGCCTTTAATAAAAGTTAGGAAAGTTACTTTACTCTTTTCTATATGATTAGGATTTTTTAATTAAAGATTTCTTCAAATTGCTTCATTGACATTGTTAACACATCTCTTGTTCCGTGAATCATATAGGCAAAAGTAAAAGGTAGCATTATTATAATTTTTGGTTACATTTTATTGCAAGTAAATGCTCGGTAGGTTTTTATTTCAATCTGTAGTGCTTAACAGTAACTTCTAGTTAAGCCTGAGACAGTAAATTTTTGGGGTGTCTGCTATATTGAAATACAGCATGCAGCCTATGAATTATTTTGAAAGTGAAGATGCAAATTTTTTGGCATTTTGCCTGGGACTTCAGGATCTGATAATTGTTAGTAGTTGTAATTGTTTGCATATTTTGTCAAAAGAAATTAAATATAGCAGCTTTCACTTGGGAATATACAAATCCTTCAGGAGCTCTTAGCTCTACTCACATTATTTGCCCAAAGTTAAAATTATGTCTTTTTTAACAGAGGGAACTGCAAGTAGCAGAACAAAATGTAGCGGTAGGTGCTGCTTCCACCCATTTTTTTTCAGGTGTTTTTGTCCCTAAATATTCCTTCTCTCACCGCAGTTTTCAGTTCAGACAACAAAAGCGTTTGGCACATGACTTTGGTGACCATGGCTGTGCCCACTTGTGAGGCCACCAGGAGCCACTTGGGGGCTGATTTCATTCCTCTGCAGTCACAGGGACTCAAACTGGGGCTCTGCGGGCCAGGGGCCCGGCTCTGTGCCCAAGGTGGTGGAGGCTCAGCTGCCAGTGGTGCATGAGGGCTCTATGGGGCTCAGCCTGTCAATTACAGGCATCTCTGCCTCCCCTCCTGCATCTGTGGGCTGAACCGAGGTCAGGTGTTCTTAAACTGATAAAGGAGCTCTTGAGAGAGAAATTACTTGACCATCCATATGATGAATGGCTGAGGAGAAATCAAGAAAAGCTGAGCTTCAGCTTGGCATCCAGTACAAACACAAATGTACATTTTGTGCCAGACATCTGTGTTTGTTCCAAGAAAAGCCCTAGGAAAGAGGTTCTGGCCTTTTTCCACCTGGAAGTTATGAGAGAGGCATGAGAGCTCAGTTTGCTTTTTCCTTAGTGTGTACTGTGTTATGTCCTAGGATATTGGAAGCTCTTAAAATTGCAGCAGTGTATTTCCATTCAGACCCTGAGCTTTACTGATCACCAGGCGCACCGTGTGGTTTCCAAACCACTCTGCTAAAGGATGTCCTGGCCAGGATTTCTTGACACACAGAGGGCATGCCCTCATGGCAATGCACTTCAGAACATTTGCATATGCAATTACAGTGTTCTCAAGACATGTGCAATGCTCTCAGTATTTCCAATTAAAACCTCCCAATGAATTCTACAATTCCTTTAAAAGTCTACAGGCTTTTGATGTGTCCCATGTTTGATGTTCATAAGAATACAGATAAATGTTTCTTTCCCATCCCTTTGTCCTTTGTTCTGTTCTTAAAGATGATCACCCTTTTGTCCTTGTATAAAGAACTCTGGGTTCACTGCTTTGTTTGCTTGCTTGCTTGTTTTACATTTTAAAAAATCCAGATCTTGCCTATCCTGAAGGACAGTTCAATTGAATGAGAACACAGTAAAACTCACATCACAGGTCATAGAATGTTCACTTTAAAGCATTCTTGAGTTTGTTTTTGCCAGCCTCTTATAAAGAAGTAGAAGAAAAATTGCCTTTGATAAAACATTCCTTTCTTCAGTTATCTGTTGTAGGAATTCCCAGTTCACATTTCTTTATCATCCAAACGATTGTTCTACTAGAAATGTTTCAAGCTCATCTTTTTACCTTTGTTAACTCCCATTTTATTTCTCATTGATATGAATGGAACCTTGAGACCTGGCTTGTGTTTTGGCAGTCTGAGATGATACAATGCCTCAGGATAAATCATGAGAATACTGGAAAAAATTATTTATTTAACCATTTTTAGAGCATCTGTAACAGTTTGCTTCATCTTGAACACAAAGAACGTAAAGTAAAAATGTGCTAACATAATCAGGTTGCTAGGAGAGCAGCAAGATTATAATGAAACAATAACTGCCCTCATGAAAAAGAAAGAAGAATCCTGGTATATTGAAAAAGGTGTCATGACAGACACAGGAGGAAACAAAGCAGGTGATATCCCTAGGTTTTGGTGACTTGGAGTTTTTTTTGGTTTTGTGTTGGTTTGTTGTTGATGGTGATGTGTTGGTTGGTTGGTTGGTTGGTTGGTTGGTTGGTTGGTTTTGATGCGGCACTTCAGTAGTTTCTGCTTACCTCCAGGAAGAATGATAAATTTGAATAGTGAGGATTCCCCAGATTCTGGCTGGGCTTTTGCAGCCCTCCAAAAGGAGTTCCAAATCAGGCTCTGGCTGAAGAGAAGACAGCTTAGCAATAGAAACAAAGCTGTAGCTGAGTGAGCCTTATTTTCCAGTTTTAAGGTACCCTGTATAAAACTACCAGGCTATTTCCCCAAACATTCTTAATAAAGGGAAAAGTGGATTTTTTTTTTCAGAAATCATTACACCAGCCCAGATGCTGCTGAGTATATGTATTTGGTTTGTCACATAAGAAATCAATAGCAATACTGCAGTCATGGGACTCCACAATGTATAAATGTCTGCATTTGTTTTCCAAAATGAAATATTAAAAATAGGAGATGGAGAGTGAGATGAAACATGCCAGTGAGTAATGGGACTGTGCTGGAGTTTCATAAAATTGTAACAAGTTTTGATGGACGTTTCAAGAGTTAATTTGAAGGGAAGTTAGATGTGCAGGTTCAAATGAGCTTGTAATATTGAAGGAAACTCATGCACTGTACTCAGTGTGGAATTACACATCTGCCACCAGGAAGCTGCTACAGAATGAGTCTTTGGGATGAAAGTGCTAACTTTGATTGGCAATTCTGAAGGCCAGTCCCAGATGTCCATAACCATGCTCATGGGTGTAGGTTGGCTTCTGTGGGTCTCCATGTAAAGCAGTGCCCAAGACTTCAGCTGCCTCAGAGTAAGTGTATAATACTTCTCTGCTATATTCATTAACAAATGCAAAGCAGTGCAAAACAAGTGGATGCAGCTTCACTGTTTTGTTCAAATGAAAAATAACATTTCTTAAGAAAAAGAAGTTTTATCCTTAAATTATTATTAGAAATAGTAATGTCAGAAGTATTACCTTTCCTGCATAGGGGCTATATATATTTTAGTAATAAGTTGAATTTTTGTCAAAAAGCGTATTTGTGTAATGGTTAGCAGGGGGTTGCATGACAGTAGTTATTTCATTATTTATCTTGAATATTAACAATTTATAAGACTGTAATAAAGGTACTCAACTTCATCCATTGAAGACTGCAAGTTAGGTCTGTGAAATTTTATCCTTAATGCCTATTAAATGTGCAGAGTTAGAAGAACATAACAAGAGAAAACAAGCTTAGGATGATATTTCTGAGAATCTAATAACAACGAAAGAAGACTTCATTAGGCAGTATTAAATGTTATCTTCCTTCTGATTCCTTAAAGGTACCTAAAGGGCCTTAATATACTTAATTTTTTATACTTTTATACTTTATACTTAATTTTTTGATAAAATGAATGCATCTATGTATGTTGGAGACTAATTGGTCTTTCCATTATATTGTTAGAACAAAAATGTTGACTCCATATTTTTTCAATGTGGATAATAGGACCTAACTTCTCTGGAGCAGTTTGGAGGGGGCAATTTGGAGGGGGAAATTTAGAGAGTAATTTCATTCCTTCACAAAGGAACTTTTTAGCTCTACCTGAATTTTGCAGATGGTGACCATAGCATGCTGAAGTGATACACCTCAAGGGTGACATTAAAGTGGGGAAAATGGGGCAAAAATCACCTGCCCATTGCACTGCCCTTTAGACCAGAAGAGAGACATGATTGAGGGTCAGTCTTCTATCAAAAACACTGTGCACTGAAAAAATTGAGTTATTTGTCATGCTGAAAATCTCCAGAACTGTCTTTTGAACAAAGGCTAAAAATCTGCTGTGTTATAAAGTCCCTTTTATAACAAGTAGCCAAAATTTAGAGGTTGCTTGTGCTCGTTTTTATTTTATGAGATTGTGTAACAATGAGGAATTTAAAAACTGAACTTAATTAATATTTATTGCTGGAGTTAGTATTACAATTACCTCACAAGGCCATAGACCAGGGCAGGGAGAAGCCAGGAAGGCTAAGAGTGCCCAACATCAAAACTTAGTTGTTCTTGTGCCCAGGATCTTGCCATGACCTATGGTACATCTGCTTCTCAGTAGGAAAAGGGAGGAAAATACCTCTGCCATTTCTGAAAGTACTGTGGCTAGGAAAATCACACACTTCATTTCCATCTCTATTACGCTGTGTTGACAAACCAGACTATTAGCCATATTTGAAGAGGATTAGTAATTAACTAGGTAGCCTAATTATCAGAACTCCTTTTTCCTCCCAGAAGAAAACAATTATAAGTCTATTTCCACATATTATTTAAAATAAAAATACTTCACAATGATAGATTTTATTGCTTGGCCAATGGTTTGCAAATGAATCACAGAATACAATGCACTGCTGTTTGAAGTTGCATTTGGTGGCTTTTAATAAAATCCCACTGTTTATGCATCAGATGGAGCATAATCTGTTTATCTCCTTTTTCCTGTGCAAAGCGTCACTTTAATGCCAGTCTGCTGAGACTGGCAGAGACTGACACACACAGTTGCATCATTAGAGCAAAGGTGCCAAAAGGGCTGTTTGGCTCTTTCAGAACTCCAGCTCTTCAATCCCTTTTGTGCCAGCAGGCAATATTTATTAAATACTCGGAGAACCAATTCAGCCCATTTAAATAACACTGGCAGCATAAACTTGCATGTGATTAGCAGAGAGAACTGCTGGTGTGGGAACAGGATGGGTGCAGGAGTCCTTGAGGCTGATTCCCAAACTTACTGTGGGTGCATGGCACTTCTTCAGCCCTGCCTGCATGAATGGGCACAGGCAGATCCGAGCTCGTGTTCCTTTGTGTGGTGTGGATGAAAGCCAGCTCTGGTTCAGAACCTTTGGAGATTTCCTGCCTGGCTATGAGGCTGAAGGGCAGAGCTGCTCACTTTACTGTGATCTGCTCACTTTATCTGTGGGGGCTCTGGGGTTCTCCTACAAGTCTCTGCTCAGGTACTGGATAGCACCTTTCCTACCATGGTGCAGAGATTATGTTCCTGTCCCTCCTGTGGTGAAGCTGATGGTGCTTTTTACCTCCTGGAGTTCTGGCTGCCATGCAGTGCTTTTGTATTGATGGGCAGAATCATGTTGGGAATATTTCTCATGGGCTTGGAAGAGAAATGGGTGTTGCTTCATGTCCTTTAAAACTGTTGCTTTTCACCTTTAAGGATGAGCATGCAGCTTG
This sequence comes from Zonotrichia leucophrys gambelii, assembly GCF_028769735.1. Lineage (NCBI taxonomy): Eukaryota > Metazoa > Chordata > Aves > Passeriformes > Passerellidae > Zonotrichia > Zonotrichia leucophrys. Next base: position 98,753,616 of record NC_088169.1, read on the forward strand.
GTGCTGCTCTTGAGGGCACCATTAATCAGGTCTGAGTGAATGCTCATCAGTTTAGTAGATTTATGTGTATTTATTGTCATTGTAACATTTCATGTGCAGTTACATCCATTACATGGAGTCTGTACAAACCTAGGCAGATGCAGATTCAAGGCTTGTCAGGTGTATTTTTTCTCTGCTGAGTCAGGGGCAGATTTTCCACAGCCAAGTCAGAGAGTCTAGGCCAGTTTTATAAATTCAGATATATTTAATATTGACAGTGTTTGGAATAACAGGTGAGGGCACAAACTGAGCTAAGAATATGTTTCTGGTCAGCATTGAGCAACTACACAGCAAGAGGAGTTTTACAGTCTAAACAGGTATGTAGAGGTGAAGGTTTGTTTGGGAAAATGCTCAGAATTACAAAGTGATGTGTGCACGATAGCACAGCAGATTGGATACAGATCTTGGCTTGAACCCGTAACTCCTGCTTTCTGGGACTGTTCCCTTGTTCCTCTCCAGCTCTCCCTGCCAATACACAGATATTATCCATACATGGACACACAAATGCCACAGCAGACTGTGAAGCCAGATCTTCAGCTCATTAAAATATCAATGCTTTTTCATTATGCCAATAGGATGATGCTGATTTACCATATATGAGAACTTGATACCATGTTTAAGTTTTCTAATGTTTTTAAGATTCAGAACTCAAGACTTCCAAAATTTCCTTCCTAATTTGGGCATTAAATCTATATGTGGGCTGAGAAGTGTATGACCTGATTTTTGATGAGTGATTCCAGTGTAAGCAGTGGTTGTCTGAATCCTTCATAGCTCAAATCACTCACATCACTGTCTACATATGAATGTGGGTGCTTAACTTCAGGCACCTAATTTTAAAAATTTATCTCAAGTATTGCTTTTGGCTGCTGGAGATCTCAGTGTCTCATTGTCATTGTTCAGTTCAGCCATCTATCCTTCTGGGTCTTCTTTGTCATGGTGTGTGTAACTCCTGCATTAGTTGGTCTTGTGTAAACACATAACCTTCACAAAATTCTGCTTAGTCTTTCCATAGGTCAGAATAAGAATGGATTAGTTTCTACTTGTGGAAACTGTTGCTAACTTAAATGGTACAGGGCAAATCACCTATAAGAGTAAATTGGCAAAAATGCCCCCATTGGGTTAAACATAATGTCCTCAGGTTTGTTCTAATTAAGTGGGGTTTTTCTAAAGTGGGTGTATTTCTCAGGGGGCTTACTTTCACCTTGGGTGCCAACATCCTTTAATTCTCAGCAGTGCTTTGAAACGACCTCACAAGGTTATACAAGAAGTTTTTCCAAGGTGATCTGGAGACTGGAGAACATGTCAGGCTGGTATTTCACTTACATCTAGATGTACTGTGTGACATATTAACGCTGCAGACACATCTGCTATTCCTAAGGGGCTGGGGAAACTTCAGTCTCAGGCAGAGGCAATATGTGGGGATGACAGAGCAGACAAAGAATCACTGCATGTTACTGCAGCAGGTGAGAGATGGACACAGGGGAATTGAGCAGGGCTTAGTATGATTCTGCTTGCTGTGCAAAGTAACATAAAGCATGTGGCAGTGTTTTGTGACTTAGAAATAAGGCACAAATAGTGATTCACTAAATACATATTCTGAATATAAAGCAGGGACTCTTTATGGTTTAACTTCTGTCACTCTCCCAATAGCTTCAAACCTGGTTCACAGTGACTATACCTCTATAAGTACTTCCATAATTCTACTGAGCTTAATCTAATCCACAAGACCAAAAGGGTAATTAAAAATATGAAGAGTTCCTAGACAAGTCATAGTTTTATCTAGAAGTTCTGAAATGCTAAATCCACATAATCTGTAATATTCCATGGAGTTTTCAATTTGCTTAGTTTTAAAACTCCTAAACAGTTGTTACATGCAGCTGACAGATATGGCAAGGTTTTGGATGCCCATCTTTTATAGTCATGGAGGTATTTAGTGTAACCTGCATTATTTTTTAAATAAAGAACTTGTTTCTCCTTTTTGAAAATCTTTTCAGGGTTTTCAGTTCAGTTTGAAATGTAAGTTATCTGGGGTGTAGACTAATCTTTCTGTCCTCTGTGTCATGGTTTCAGGTACCCTTAATAACCAATATAATTACAATCTTTGCCCCCTTGTTCTCCTCTTGATCTTATGTAAAACTCTTATTTTGTACCCTATGATTGCAATTTGATTTGACTTGTTACTTAGTTTATGCTGATAATTTTCTTCCAGCTGTGTTCTGTCTTCATTTTTATTTTGTTTCAAAGCTGCCTAGAGTTGAATTTAAAAAAAGAGCAGTTAAGAACAGCAAGGTAGTGCTTTATCACCTTATCACATACAGCAAACAGAGTTGTTCATTCCAGCAGTTTTGGTGGCCACTGATTTGGCATTTCTGTATTTGGAAACCATTTCTTGCTAACACATGAACTCTGGTGTGTCTGCAAAACCAGCTGCCTGAAATAGCAGATTGCTCTGAGCAGTCCTGTGGTGATGACCTCCTGATACTTTGCCCATACCAGAGCTCTGCAAAATCTGGCCAAGCTGCAGCTTTAAATGAACTGAAGATTGGTGGTTGATAGGCTGGGGCAGCACCTGTTGTTGGAGGTGAGCACAAGGCTTTTTGTCCCTGTTCCCTGGACACCAAAAAGAGCACCAGAAGCAAATCTGCAGAGCTGTAATGCTGGGTCTCTGACCTAGTTCTGTCTTCATCTCTTTCCCTTCCAACAGCTTGGGAATTATGGCTTTGTCTTGACCCAGACACTCATTCTTTTGATGCTATTTTCCTTAAACTGCATAGAAGCCCCAAGTTATAGGAGAAAACTTTTTAAAGCTCCTCAAAACTCAAGAACATAAAAATTGCTGCTATTTTCAGTGTAATGAGGTTGTAAATCTTTTGGTCTTTTGAAATCTCCTCTCTCATATTTAAATTCAGCTGAGCTACAGTAGCACAGCATTGCAGCTTTGACAGTTTGCTTTTAAGGTTCACCCACTCCTGGAAATGTTCTTACAGGAGCAGCCCAAACCATGACTGTGTCAGCAGGGCTTCATGGGAGGAAACACCTTCTTTGGGTGCTGTCACATCTGCTGTGACTCACTGTACCAGAAACCCCTTCTATGCTGGAGTTCTCCAGGGGCATTATTCTTTCTTCAGAGGTGAAAGCCTCAAAGGCTTCATTCTTCAGGTCCAGGGCCTGTTTTCTGTTTGCTAGTGCACATGACACAGCACATGAGGTAATTCTGCTGCCTCAATAAATGAGGCAACATTGGCAGGGCTGCAGCTGTGCTGCTTCTTCATGGACCTTATGTGCACTTAATGATGGATTCATTTTTATTTTTGATATGTGCTAACCTGGCTGTATTTGAATAAACAGAAGAAAGAATAAGAATATGACAATAAAGAGATGTTGCTCTGTTTGGAGCATTTGTGGGGATATGGCCTGTATAATGTCATGGTATATTAGCTATGAGACACTGGCAAAATATGGATGGTTTCTCAGTTATGCAAAGTATAAAAATTTTGGTAGAAAAGGAAGGAAGGCGAAGGTGGCTGGTTTTAAGATCATCTGTCTGAAGGCAACAGGGTAACATTTAATTTCCCAAATTATATTGAGACACCTTCCTGAAAAAAAGTCAAAGAATGGGTAATTTTCGCATTTCATTTAAATTATAGAAAGACCTTGCAAATTAATTTATTGGTAGCCAAGTAAAGTTTAATTACACCATGAAAAGAGAAGGTGGCATCTTTCTCAGTACAGCTCCTCTGTGGGCAACTTTCAGAAAGAGGTTCAGAACATCATTAAATTATAGACTCTAGAGACTGAATTGGCTCTGTGACCATTTATAATCCAATTAAGAGGAAATAAATAGACAAACACACAAACAAATCCCAAGACCCATCTGAATTGTCAACACAGACAAAAAATGCATTAAAGTTTAACTCTCCTAATTTTTTCTTTAATGAAAAGGCTGCACTAAAGTAAATGCCACAAAATTGCTGCTTTTAGCAAACTGTAGGTATTACCATATTTAGGATTTGTAACTTTTTTCTGAAGCCCCTGATAGTCCCCAATATAATTCCAATCAACTCCCTGTTATTGTCCTTCTGGGTTTTGTTTTTTTTTTTTTGCAGAACACAAACAAGAAAATGAAAAACATTGAAACATTTCATCATATGCAGTAGGATTTAAAGCTGCTTTGGAGAAATTGCACCTCATTATCTGGAAATACAGCTACCCAGACTGAAAACAGCCCAAGATGATAGAATGCAGCAACTTGTCTATTTAGAAACACAGGAAACTCATTTCCCTAGTGTTCTGTTCTCCATTGGTTCCTCACTGAATACAGAATGAACTTAAAGATTTCTGCCTTATGTTCAAAAGCCTACTGAGGATTTGCCTTTTTTTTTTTCCTCTTAGCTGTAATAGGGACTCACTATATTAGGTAGCTTGCAAAGTCATGTGTGAACAGCCCAAACCATGGCACCACTAAGGAAACAAAACAAGAGGACTAGATTGAGTGATAATTTTTGGGCAAATTCACAAAAGAGCTGGGAATGGAGCCAAATCTGTGACATTCGCACTAGTTTCATAGCAGCCAAATCACACTGGCTGCCAGAGCTACTCAAGTAAGCACATCTTTCTCTACAAGCATTATTTTTTATAAGAATTTCTGTCACAATAATGAAGTTTCTAATCTCAGGACGTGAAACGGGATACTCTTTTATGCCACCTGCAAAATTTTAGCAAGCAATTAGAATATCAGCCCAGGGAGATCTGTCAGGCACATTTGCTCCTTTGATTAAGTTTTCCAACAACATCACATCTTTCCAAATCTCAAAACCAAGAAGCAGAAGAAAAAAGAAGAAAAGATGCAGGGGAAATCATTATTTCCTTAAAGATCATCCAGCATCTGGACAGCACAGGGCTGAAGGTAATATGCACAACCAGGTTGCTAAAAGAGAACATTTAGTATTGTTAAATATTAGTTCTTGTTCCTACAATGTCCCATTTGGTCATCTTGAAAGTCTTTCTCATTCCATCTTCTCCATACTGAAACTTCAGCCTGCAAAGACTGCTGTGCACCTCCTGATTTTACACTTGGTTTTTGCTGGATGGCTCCACAGCTGCCCCTGCATGCCCACGTAGGCTGGTGGCTGCTCAGAGCCCTCCTTTTGCACAAAGGTTCCCAGCTAAATGGGCTCACACACAAACTTATTTTGCAACTGTGCTTCCAGAAGACCTGGGAGATCAGCTCTTAGATGCCACAGATTTGAACATCAAAGCTTTACTGACCAGGCACTGAGTGTACTTCCCCTGTGCTGGGGACTGCACACTCAAATCTTGAGATGCAGCCTTCACCATTGATGTAGGGCCTACCTCTATCTTAGTGAGTACAGAAAAGCATAAATATTTGTCTTCTGTAAGTTCCATTAAGGAGGTAAAAGCTTACCTTAATTATGAATGAAGTGCAGCATCTGCACAACTAGGCAGAGTTACTTTTAAAGGAGTATACATTTAAATGTGTCTTTCTTTGAAATGTCAAGCTCATTGCTACTTATCTTTTTTAATTAAGCAGTACCTGTGTTGGCTATGTGTGTTGATGAGCTAGTACTTCAAAAGAACTGTGATGATAATCCATATTATGAATAAAAACCACATTTGACTGAGACAAAGCTTGAATCACATGAATATGTAACTGTATTGTAACAGATCTGCAAAGAGGTTTGGAGGATTGTAGACAGAAGATGAAGTAATTAATTAAGGAATTACATCCACAAGGTGAAAAGTCCCTAAAGATAAGTATGCTAAGAGCTGTTTTAAGGGAAGGATCTTGGGTTTCTGCACCTGAATAATTTTATGCAAATCTTCAGTGGCAGTGTTTGTGTGTGTGTGGCTGTATTTTCCCTCTCACACAAGAGCTCTCAGTTCTAGAGTCTCAAACCCTTTGTAGCCTCATGCACATGAATGGACCAGCAGTCAATGTGCCTAAAGGTCACAGGAGAGGACCTTCCAGGTGGGGAAGATCAGGGTGAATGTTTGCTCAGAAAAAAGAAAACTCATTTCTTTCTTTGACTCTGCTTAAAGACCCCTGTAAGTCACTAAAGCACTACACATAGAAAATCTAACGCAAGGTCACAGAGAATACCAGACTGTGGCTTTCTAGAGTTGTGAAATAATCAGTTACCATATTTTAATGTCAGTTTGGCACAGGTTGCTCTCATTCTGTGTAATGCTTTCCATTCTTCAGCTGTTAGAAAAAGAGATTAAAAAATGTAGCTGTCCTCTCTTCCTGGATGTTATTTTGAAATATGCTGTTTTTACTTTAACATGATTAAATGCTTGGCTTAAGGTACCTGAAATATCTTGTAATCTGCACACACAGAGAGATGGTAATCTCATGTAATACATATAGAAATGTTCTCATTATTGTTTTTATCTGTTTTTAATGTCTTCCATTGCTTTACTAGGAAAGATCCAAATTTTTACTAACAGCTTGTGTGCTTATTGTATTTATTTTTAAATGTGTGAGTTTGTTTATTTATTTTGATTTTTAGGTGAAAAAAAAATTATTTTAATATATGATCTGCCTACTATATTCAATGTATCTTTCCACTCTTTTTTCACAGTAAATAACACCTTTTAGCCACCAATTAGAATAATCCACCATACTCCTCTGTTTTAAATCACATTAATAGTGACTGTGGCTTGTTTCAGACAATAAGCACGTTGACAAGATGATTTTTAGATAATTTGTTTGTCATTTGTAAAGCAAACAGGTAAAAAAATAAATAAAAATAAAAAAGTAAACAGGATCAATTTCCTGTTTTCCTTTCAGGAATTTCTGGTGAGCTGAAATATTTTATGTTTCTTGTGTATTTCAGTGAGGGCTTCTGCTTGTTTGGGAAACAGGTTTCTCCTGATTCTGAGGTGGAAGAAGTAAGATAAGAGGGACAGTGTATTTTGCTTAAATGAAAGAACAATCATAACCAAGCATTGCAATACTAGAAAGCAGGGGAAATAATATGCATTCTTAAAATTAGATCTTTTGAAGACTGGGGACATTAAAATATTTGTCTGTCTTGAGCACTGCTTTTGTCAGATGTGTATGGAACAGTCTTGCTATTGAAAGTTTTTTATGTTTGGATATTTTCTGAACTAGGAAGTATTGCTGGGTAATGTGTCCCAGACCAGGGACATTCCCCATCAGGGAAACTCTGCTGTGGTGTATCCTCAGTAATACTGTACCTGTGACCAAACCCAAGCTAAATGGTGCTATTAGCAGAAAATTACTCTTGATTATGATCCTTGTTTTCACACATTTTTAATGGAAGTTCCTGCCATTATCCAGGATACTTTTTTCACCTGGAATAATAAAACTCCAGGAGTGGGCTGTGAATGTGTCATCTCCCTGTATTGAAACCTGCCAAGTTCCCTGCAGATCTTCTCTCCAAGTGTACCTAATTCCTTCACTAAGTTCTGGCAATTTTACCACTCATAAGGGTAAAAAAATCCACTCTTCAATCTCATCAATGCAGCTTAGACAGCAAAAGTTGAATATTCAAATTGACAGCCACAGTCTGGAATTTTAAGCTGTGTTTTACAAAAAAAATGCATAGGTACCAAGCTACTCAAGCAGGTCTTCTTCAACAATCCAAGTAGCCACCGCTGTAAAATGGGAGCATGAATTCCTGCAGACAAGTGGCTCAGGCATGTTTTGTGCACCAGTGCCCATCCTAACTGTGTCTGCTCTGAACACAAAACTGAGTTGTGCTACTTCCTAACACTAATTGTAAATGGAGCTATTACAGAGCCAGGGAAGTCATTATGAGAGCTCTTTGTCTAAGTCATCTGGCAGCCTGTAAAACCTGGTGTTTATGATGGTATTAGAAGGCTCTAAGAGCTGTATATCATGCCTGTTGCTCTGGAAAGGCACCTGCTGACTTTTCATATGCCAGCTTGTAAATAGAAGTATGCAGACAACTTGGCTACAAAATCTCCCTTTTATGTTTAATGAAACCCATTTGAACTTTGGTCTGTGACCCTGAAAATAATACTTAAAGAATTCTTTTGAGGGTGTACAGAAGAAAAATAAAACCTTTTCTCAATGCATAACTGGTCCGAGGACAGAATTTTTGGGAAATACTGTTGGAAAGGTCATTCTGTATTTATATGCAAACTACCTTTTGATGCTTTGACACCCAAAAACCCTGCTGAACAGAAACACTTCTGCAAGTGCGCATCTAGTGAGAACAGGTGATGCAGAAAGCCAAGATCTGCATTCCCTGGCATGCCACCACTGGTGGTTGTTCCAGCCCCCTGGAACATTCTTGCCTTGTGGCTCTAAGGTAAATTAGTGCAAGGGCTACAGCCTGGCTGCTCTGTACCCCCAGCCCTGCCTGTTCCTCTCTGGCACAAAGAAAGGTTGGCTTGATCTTTGCTCTCTGTAAGTGTGCTCTGGTCTTCTCCCTGCTCTTCTGGGGTCATGGCAGGATTCAGATGCAAGAGAGCCAACACTTTCCATTCAGCAGAAGTTTTTTAGGAAATGTGGTAAGTGTCCTTGCTCCTGCATTTCATGCAGAGGTGCTTGAGGACACGCATAAATATCTGCAAGGAATGTTTGTGGGATGCATAAAGCTCTGTCCCTGGCTTTCATGCTCACTCATCCTTAACCCCTCTAGAATTAAGAGATATACATAATAAATGATTCATTATGAGATTGTCTCTTGGGATTTTTTGAATCTTCTCAAAGCATAGACTATGTCAATCATATGCAAAGTCTCAAATGGAATTATTTCTCATAATCAACCACTCTTAAGTTTGTATCTCATTTTGACTGAGTCATTTTAAAAAGAGATCTGATTATCTGTGCCTGTTTTTCGAATTGAAAGAAAGAAATAATGTATTTTTTAATCCATATTCAGGACTCAGAGATATCAGCTGAACAGCCTCTGGAGTCTCAGGATTTCCAATAAACTTTCATCAACAGAAAATCAATCACCTCAGGGAAAGATACATGCATCCCAGTGGCTGCATGCAAACACAGAAGTGGTAGTGTGTTAAATTAGATGCCTTATCAACTGGCACAGTAAGGATGGTGCTAATCTACATAGTTCATTGCAACAATAGATGTGACACAGCAAAGTGCACTGTTACGTTTAATAAATAATATTTTTGAACGTACAACATATTACCAGATCACCTTTGAGAAAAGTAAGTAAAAAGAAAAAAATATCAAACTTTAAAGTCTAATAATGGAAAAGACATCCAGTAATTATCAAGGTTCATAGAATCTGAACTGAAAGTTTTAATTTAAATTCTAATACATATGTGGGGACCCTATTGTTGAAAAATTAATGAAAAGTAGACAAAAAGGATTTTCTAAAACAACATGAGGGACAAGTATGCAGCCTGGAGTCTCTGCAGAATGAAAACATTTTTTTTCTGAAAAAACTCAGATATTCTTTTAGTTTAATATATATTTCTGTTCAACTTAAAACCTTTGTCATGATTCAAAAGACTGATAGTGATTTGGCAGGATTTTGAACCAAATGTGTTGGAGACTTTATTCCTATGTAAAACTTTAGTTATTCTGTGAATGTTTAAAGAGCACTGTTTACAACCAGGTCCTACACCCATCAAGACCTTCATTCACAAAAAAAGCACAATGAAGACACTTGTAATTTTATGTCTTCCTGGTGCCAGAACCCGTAAAAATGGTACTTTTTTTTTTCTTTTTTTTAATAAGCCATAGGAGTTAAGTTCTCTTCGTGCCCACTCTCCCTGTGGTAAAGCAATGCTGAAAAATTCTTGTTTGTGTTATCAAAAAATAAAATAGAAAGTCAAAATGAGCATGGGAAAGGTCACCAAAAAGAACTCAGTTCAAAACATGTTCAAAACATGTTTCCTTGGAAATTTATGTGTGCATGAAAACAAAGCATCGGAATGACAATGCATGTGGGCCTTTAAATTTCAGTGAAGTAATGGTGTTCTAGGTAGAATTATACCTCATTTTTCAGTAGTTCATTTAAGCCTTGGCACTTTAAATAATTAAATCACGAAATAAAGGAACTGAGGTAGCTATGATTTTTTACCAATATTTGAAAAATAATGATTTCTTTTATATTGCATGAGTATGTCAGTGAGCAATGAGCTAAGCACAGCTCAGCCCGCTCTCAGTGCAGACTCAGTTCATACATGCAATGAGAGCAGCACTGAGCTCTGAATCCTTTCAGCAGATGTGGCCTGGAGCCAAGATCCTGGGAAATGCAGGTGCAACTGGAGTATCTGATAATGATTTGACCCCATGTATGCAAATTGCCAGAACCTGATATTGGCAAGAGGAGAGGAAAGGTCCCACCTGCATTTTGTGTGCCACAAGTGCGGCTCAGTCTCTCTTGACTCACAGTAGCAAGAGCAGCACCATTATAAACCCTGCCAAGACCTTTGTAAACCTTCATGCTCTGCTGCAGGGAGTGTGCAATGCACAGGCTGCTGCCACTTCCCTTTGGAATAAGCACCTCTGATTCTATTCCAGCCAAGGCAGAATGCAAAAGGGTGGGAGGTGGGAGAGTGCAGCAGGGCCTTACATCCCAAAGTCTTGTATCTGGATATGAGTTCTGAAGTCATGGAATGACCAGCTTCCATTTCCAGACACATAAGACTACTTCCAGAACACAGAAATTTTAGGGATTAGTTTCAGGGATTTTAGGATTCCTTTGAAAGGACAGTGTATAACCAACTGCAGGTGTTAGATGATGGGTGGAGCATGAAGCATTAATGAAGTGGAATGATATTAAAAAGACACTGTCTGTATAACTGTTCACTAAAGGTCAGAGAGTGTGGGGAACCCTTTAATTTATGGATCATATGGAGGTGATTCACAAGAGTGAAGTGAGACAGGTCCTTACACGTCCTTCTTCTCGAATGATAGAGAAGGGCATCCCAGAACCTGGTCACTTTTCCACTTTCTCCAGAAGCACTTGGAGGGTATAGAGAAAGAGAAAGACTCATTTCAAAGAAAGTAATGTATTTCCCAGAGCCTGGTAAGCTCCACATCATTCTCCATAGAGACCATTCCCTCAGACATAGATGTTAACTTGTGTTCTGGTTATGTTATTATTATTAATCTTGAAACTCTGGTCTCATCTCTGGTAGATGATTATGTTTTTGACCTGTGATTCACCTATTCACTTCTAGTTTTCTGTGTGATAAGGATGTTGAACAGTTGCCAAATTTCATACCAGAGGTGTCTGAACAGAAGTGGTAGACTAAATAATCTCTGCTAACCACATTTCTATAAAGACTTTTAAAGCACATTAGGATCTTTTGGGATAAAAAGCAATTGTAAACTGCAGTTATGATTGTCATCCAGCACTTAGGTGTTATTGGAACAGAATGAAGAAAAAAGAAAAGCTATATAATGATTACTGACATGAATATGTGATGTGTTAACCTTTGCTAGCTAGCACAGTTTCTTCCTCAAGTGTGAAGGTACAGAAATAATATCTGACTTGAGATTTAGAAGATTTCATTTTCATCCTGTAGAGGTACTAGCTTGTATTTCTTATTTACATTTATTGTTAATAAGGGCCCAGAAGCACAGCAAGTGAGAAAGTAGTATCCCACAACATATTCTGGAGTTTCAAAGAGTTTTTTTTTTCTCAATTACAATGAAAATCTCAGTTAGACTAGAAATACTAATCTATTTTATTTTGGAATGCTTGACAATTTTATTTTAATAATGCTGAAGAAGAGTATTATATTGAATCAAATGTCTGAAGAATATTATATAAAGAATATGAAACCTTATAAATTAAAGGGAATAACAAAATTGATAAATTAAAAAAATTTACTAATGTCTTCCAACTTTTCAAAACACAAGGTTTTAATATGACATAATCAAAGCAAAAGGTGAAACAAGATTCAATTTTATACTTTTCTCTCAAGGTGAGTATGAAAACTGGCACCTTTTTATTTTAATTCAACATTTCTGAATGTAAAACAGCTATTGACCAGGTATGAATTCTTAAGACAAAATCATAAAAAGTCTTTGCTTGGTTCCCTCACTCGAAGTAACAGTGGATGACCGCCTGCAAAGCATTTCTGGTGGCAGGTCTTAATTGCAGTAGAGGAGACATCTCTCCATTAAATTCCTGCAGGCTTTGGGCCAGGATCAGAAGCTCTGCTTGGCTTAGATGCAGGTCTAAAGGGATGCAGTAATTAAGCTGTTTTTTATCCTTAGGTCTTATACAGAGTTACTGCTAAGCAAAGCAAGAGTGTGGAATTACAGTTGGTGTGGTGTTGTACACAACTCTGCACTAAGGAAGAAAAAGGAAATGTTTGTGTGGCTTTGTCTGGTCATGTGTTTGGAAAGCACAAGTACCAACAGAGTGCTATTAGCAGAATGAGAGTATGGAATAATGAGTAAGAGCACAGATACATTTTCTTGTCAGTAAATCCAGCCTTAAGCTGGGTACTCCAAACTACCTCCTTGAATAGATATTTTTATGAGCAATGAGAGAGGTAGCTTACTTAGAAATGTGCTTCCTAAGCTGTTTGCCTCCCAAAGCTATTTTGAAAGCTTAATGTCCTTGAACATAGATTGAAGTGCTTCATTCATATTTGTGGCATTAATAAACTTCTCACAGAGGGTGATTGTGGAATGGCACATGTACAAACCAATAACAACTTCCTGACTTGTGCAGCCTTCTCTTTAACCCTAATTCCCTCAGCTCAGGGCTGACACAGGGCCATTGGCAATATTGTCTTGTGGTTTATCATGCCATCCTTCTGCCAGTCTCAAGACAGACTAGCATCAAACAGCTGCCAGCAGCAGCTGTGGACATTCAGCACCTTTGAAAATTAGCTGCAGGGTATCTTAGGTCTGGTATTCCAAAAGTGGTGAATCATAAATTAAAAGCTGCAGTTGCAAACACAACTCTAGTTCTTGAATTTTTCATAAGAATTACTAGAATTAAAGTCTTACAGAGGATAAAAATAAGTGAGAAAAATCAAAAGACTTGCTGTACCCACTTGAAAAGGAGAATCTACATGAATGATACTCACTCTAATTGTTTCAAGTAACATCTTAAAAGCAATGTTGATAATTTTGAAATAATAAAATGATTAGTAAATCATCTGTTAAAGTGAAGCCACACTGCAAGGCCAACAGTTAGTGTCGTACTACACTAAACAGCAAAATGAACAAATTTGTTGGTTAAAACAAGAACAGTTGGTTGATAAACCTGCTGAGGACTTGGCAAGAGAAGCTGAACATCAGTAGAAGTTAAATTGGGATGAAAATACCTGAAAAAAAGAAAAACAAAAGGCAGAAAACTAAGAGTTGAAATGCCTCATTTACCCTATTTCATTTTAGTTTCTTACCTGAGATCTTCCATGCTTATCATATTTTACAGCTAACATATGTCATTCTGCTCAATAACACAGTTTAAACAAAGAGTGAAACATAGCCCCCTTTCTAAATTTATATTGGTTCTTAATTTGGTGTCAGATATCACAAATAGTATTGCTAGAATCATATTACATGACACAAACTATGCCACACAAGTTGTAAAACAACATGTCCAGGTATAGGGAACCCTCTTTCCTCTAATCAGGCTTGATAAATAGGAAGTCCTTCAGCTGCTGGTGTCAGTGAGATAATATCAAAATCAGTTCATGTCACTGAGATGTCTGAAAAATCTCTGACTCTTCTGCTAAAGACTTCATGGATGGAGCCACATTTGTGGTTCACTTTGGGCTGGATTTGCGGTTAATCTACCCATTCTCCATGCCTAGAAAACTTTCAAATCATGAGCAAGTCTGAGAGTATTCAAAGTGGATTTCTTTTGGATGAAACTAAGCCAGGACACATGCTCCAGTCATGCTTCAGATGCAATGAGCTCAGTGCATGGGGCCAGACCAGAAGTAATTTGAAGCTCTCTAAAGTGAAGCTCATGCAGATACCAGTTCCTAAGCACCAGCTGTTCATGTCTAAAAATCTCCTCCTGCTGGCCTTGCTTCTCTGCGTGGTGAGCAGACAGTTTGTCTGTCCATCTGCATTGCTGCCTGGACACTGCCCATGGGCCAGGCTGCCTACAATTCCTGTGCTCTGGCCGCAGCATCAAACCCCTTCTGAGACTTGTTTGCTTCTAAGGGTTCTGCAGAGGATAAAATGAGTGTACAACAGCAGGCAAGGCAAGCTGGAGTCCAAAATGGGGGTAGACTTGAGAATGAGCATCTTTGATCTGGCTCCTTGTGGTCCTGCATTGAGTTTTTAGGACCCACATGTCCACTGGAGCTGCAGCAAGAGAGTAACAGTGATCACTGGTTGGCTAGTGCATATCCCAAAACATGTAAAAAACATAATATGGCGTTCAGAATGTGTTTCTTACAGGATGCACAATAACATAGACTTTGGAAAGGGAGGACTCTTTGGAATGAAAAAATTTTGGTTGAAATGGGCCTTCCAGAATGATCACCTTTTTCTGTCTTCTTCTCAGAAAAAGAATTTTCCATTGACTCATGAAGTTTTATTGTACCAAAAGGGCTAGAGAAATTTATTTGCTTTAAACAAAAACTTTAATGTATTTGTCAAAGCTTACCGTTGCTAATAAATATCCATATGGCATCTTAAAAAATCCATATGGTATTCCTATATCAGAATCAGCATGTGTAATCCACAGAAAGCATCCATCCACTCCTTAAAAATGCATCAAGTTCTCCATAAAAAAACCAAATAATATACAGATAATATAATTGGCTGTATGGTCCTATGGAATGAGATATTGGTGAGTACTCCTCTCTGGGTTCTGTCTGAAGGCAGAGGAAAGTGCTTCTCTGACACAGCTTCACACTCCATACTCTGGGGTTAGGAGTGTGCAAAGCCTCCACAGGTACAGGTACCTGGCCAGTGTAGATGATGATTGTGGCCACTATGTGATGGATGACTCAGTGCAGCTGCTGAACGGCCTTGAATATGCCCTACTCATTTTGTGATTTCTGCTAGCAAAGAGATTTTTCTAGAGGTCTTTCTTATATGCTGTTATTGCGTCTTTTTCAGATCTACTGTATCTTTGAGCCATTGCTGAGCAGTGAGGTTGTGTGGGCTTGATGAGAAAAATGCCTTTTAAAAATGGACTGTGGGACTATTTGTGTTCTTACAGCCCATGCAGCAGCAGTGCATATTTAAAACACAGTGGTGGTCTCTTCCTGGCACCTGTGAATTCTGAGGAATGTGAATTACTGATCTGCTTTGGTAATTTTGTTTCTTTTTGAAAATTAATTCTTAGTTTCCTTGTTTTGTTTTTTTTTCTTTTGCAACATGGTTGCATTAACAGATTGCACTCCCTTAGAAGCCCATTAGTACTGATATTTTCATGTTTATTCTCATATCTCACTTGACTGTCAAAAAAAGTAGTATTTAGCAATACACTTCATTTAGTGCAATGTATGAAACTAGTACTATCTCAGAATAAATACATTATGCCTCTCATGGATGATACAAAATTTAGAAAGGAATCAACCACTAGAAATAAATGAATGAAAGGGAGGAAAAAAAAAAGAGAAGAGAGAAAAGCCATGGACACCCAGAAGCCAAATTGATGCAAATTTCTCTAAGCTTTATTGGAAAAAAAAGGGAAAAAATCAGTTTTCATAAATAATACTCCTTCTTCTGCCATGTTGATATTGTTCAGAGGAGTGTTTATATGACTATTTGACTGGTTACTGGTGTCTTTCATTGCTTTGGAAAGGAAAGTTTGTACACACACTGAAGAAGAAGAAGATAAAAACCAGCAGCCTTACAGGAATATGAAGGCCTCTGCTAGTACTCCCTCAGTACAAGGAAAATGTAAGCAAATGTATGAAAAAAATGTCCAGTGTTTGCAGACTTTTTCTCCATTTCCCATAGAATTAGAGAAGAGTGGGTTAGGAAAGATCTAAAAGGGTCAGACTGAAATTTGCAGGCAAAAACATTTGGTGGACCATTCAAAAGGAAGCTAAAAATAAGGGAATAGATTAAAAACAAAACTATTCACTAATTATTTGGGAAAAATTAAATGTTCCTCACAGTTGTGAGTGTTCTCTGTGCTTTGTGCTTTTCCCCCATGACAAGATGCCCCAGAGCCCTGATCACTGCAAATCAGTCTTACACAAGTGCTTGCCCCTTTCTTCTTTTGCAGAGGGATGTAGATCTGTAAAGTAAGAAGCACCCATGTGAACAATCTATTTAATTGTGTTTAATTGACTTAGTTATTCCAAGACAGTACAGTGTTGTATTTTCTGATACAGGACATGCAGAAATTCCTTTCACTTTCAGCCATTATAAAATTAAATATTCATTTTTTGCTTTGTGACATCGTAACAGAAAATGACATGATACTAATATTATTCTACATTGAGTATGCGCAAACAGGTAAAGCAAGATGTAAATCCTCTTTAACCTAAAAAGGTCTTTTTCAAATTTCTTACAAGGAATTTCTACTCATGACATTTTTTTTCTCAGAACACTGATAGCAAAACCATCACATGATATATATATGTTTGATATTGTTTTGTTTTGGAATTCACAATGAGTGGGACTCTCAAAAACAACCTGGGATGATCTCATTCAAATCTTACTGGCATTGCATGTCTGCAAGGACATGACACTTTGGAAAAAATCCACCTCAGAATCACTTAAGCTGTCACATGACAGTAAATCTAATTTCAAGGAGCATTGTCGAGAAACAGAACACCACAGCCACATGACATAAAGCCCTGAAGCTGTACAATGTCCCCCTGTCAGTCCAAGTTGTTAAAAAATACTAAAGGAGAACCTTTTGTTTTAGCAGGATTTAGATCAGAAAGGCATAATTTGTTTGTTTATAGCTGGGATAAAGCTGAAATGCAGCTCAAGATGTAAGCTCCATGTTGCTGGGGCTGATGTTGGTGGTTCTGTATGGCAGTAGGAACGTCAGAGTCCTTGCATTTAGTGCTATGAGAATAAGGGCTCACAGCTGGGTGGGCATGTGCTGTAGGGGTCTGTAAGGGCAATGGAGAGCTTTACCCTTCTGCAGCAAGAACAAAGAGAACAAAAGCATCTTGTATCCAAAGGGGTGTAGCAGGTTCACCTATTATTTTGCCTATCAAAAAAAAAAAGGAGTTCTTGGGAGCTTTGTGGTATGACATGGGTGAAGGAGTGCCTTTTCCCTGATTTTATTTTGGGTCAAAACAGAAGAATAATGTTGTGACTCCAGTGCTGTGTTACTGTAGATACTCAATGCATCTTTAGAATTTAATCTACTTTACTGACTACAAAAAGATCACCTAATGCAGTAGAATCATGCCAACTATCAAACAATAATCTGAGCAGTCAGCGAGCTGGAGTATGATCTGCTCTGTTTGTCAAATTTGTGGAGTTCGGGCACTTTCTTGCTTTCCCTCTGCCTAGATCCATTGTAATAAATTTGGATTGCGTGTCAATTATTGCAATTTATGACTACCCATCTCTCCATTCTGAATATGTATGTGATTTTAATTTAAGGCTTCTTTGCTGTACAATATTTATTATCAGTTCTCTATTTTAGCCAGCATTGAGATAACTGCTATTTTACACTCTTCTAATGTCTTCTCTTTTCAAGGTCATCAGTTTTGCGACATCGCTGAAAATGAAGTAGGACGTATGGTTCAGTTTAATCAAATTTCATGCTCTGTTGCCTCCTTCTTATGGCCTCTGTGCTAATTGATCAAGTTTTCAATTAAAGTCCTCCATCTTTGTTTTAATTCTTTGTTAAGGTTTTTATTCCATTACATGGTTTCATGAGATCTAACTTGGTACAAGTACAAACTGTCTCTGCTTTTCCAACTGTCTAGTTTCAATAATTTAGCTATATAGTTATAATTTAGCTATATGGTTCATCTCATTTCCCCTTTCTTTTTATTAAAACCCTCAGTGGATTAGCTTCATCTGTTGGATTTAGACTTAAAATCCAAAAATTTGATTAATTTGTCAAGACAAGATTAGTTTACTTCATTAATTGTCATGGCTAAAAAATCTCTCTGTATCCCAGCAGTTTCAGCCATCTTGCTTAGCCACAGTTAAGCAAATTACTGCTCCTAAAGAAATATTGAAATGACTCTCGCTGATAAATGGGGCCATGTCAGGCATGGGCAGAAAATTCTGCCTTATAGAGAGGTTTTCTTAACAAGCAGTGATTCTGTTTTCATTCCTTTATTGTTTTTGTATGGATCAAGAAAAAGTTAATATGGTAAATGTATATTGCTACACGAGGTTGTTTACTCATTCTCTAGTTCATAACACCATGTTTCATCCCCTGAGTAATACTATATCAAGAGTTTTTTGAAATCCACTAACATGTTCATTTTTAAAAATCAAATAATCTTTTGATTCAAATGTTTTTTCAAAGGCCAAAGAAAATGTGATGGCAGAACCCATATAACTACAAATTTTCTTTTTTTTTAAGGGAGGCTTTGTTCAATTAAGGACAGTTCATTTCCACCTGTGGACTTCTAACTTCAATTCTGATGCTTTCAACTCTGATGAAAATATAGACCAGATCATTCCCTGAATAAAACTGTGATAACTGTCAGCAGTCATAAAAGGTTTATGGTTTACACTCTTTGTGGTATGAAAAAATCTCACTTTATGATAATCTTCAAATAAAGTGTGAAAGCCTATAAAACATTTTACATGCTTCTCTTTAAGATGCAAAATCAGGTTTGCTTTCAATGTCAGCTATCTGAATGTTAAAACAGAGCTAATGTGTTGATGAGACTGACTGTAGCAGACCAATTCCACAGTCACGGTGCTCCTACATTTTTGTATGCTGTTTTAGTATAAAGTCCTGTTTAGTAACGCTTCCTCTCACATGGTGTTGAAGAGATGTGCTGTGATTTAAGCCCAGCCAGCAACTGAGAACCATGCAACCACTTCCTCACTCACAGGGTCAGGAGAGAACTGGAAGAGCAAAAGTGAAAAAACCCATGGGTTGGGATAAAGACAGCTTCAGAGCAAAAGCTGTGCTGGAGCAAATCACAGCAAGGGATTCATTCCCACTTCCCCTGGGCAGGCAGGCAGGCAGGCAGGCATGCGTGCAGCCATTCCCAGGAAAGCTGGGCTTCATCCCATGTAGCAGTGACTTGCAAACAAATGCTCCAAATGACCCCGTCTCTGCCTTCCCCCAGCTTTCCACCGTGATCATGGTGCCATATGGAGTGGAATATCCCTTGGGTCAGCTGGGATCAGCTGTCCTGGCTGTGTGCCTCTTGTGCAGCCCCAGCCCACTCTCTGGTGAGGCGGTACAAGCAGCAGAAGAGGCCTTCACTCTGTGCAGCAGCAGCAATGACATCTCTGCATTATCAGAACTGTTTTCAACACAAATCCAAAGCTCAGCCCCGTAGCAGTTACTGTGGAGAAAATTAACCCTACCCCAGCCAAAACCAGCACAGCATGCTGCAAACTTCTGTACTTTGGAAATCTTCTTGTCCTTTCATGTTGACTATTTAGGCAGTCACCCGGAGAAATGATATGTTGGGAAGATTTGAGTCTTGGGAATCAGGTAGAATGAGGTGACATCCTGCTTCTACTGCAGGGGTTGCCAAAACTTCTGCTGATTTCAACATAGTCAATATTCCATCCTTCCACCCAAGAGGAAATCATTCACAGATGTTGGTATCATCTATGGTATCAAATTCTGTTTGGGATCCATTTGGCTTCTTTGGGCAAGTCCACTGACCACAATAAATAACAGAAGTATCTGTATCAGCAAAAATAGTTCTATTTGTGGAGGCCCTCTTCAGACAACTGAGGCATTTTTAAGGGGTGGTAAGATTCATCTAGCCTGTAGCTGGCTTTCAACAGTAGTCAAGTACTTAATGGTTGAAAAATCACAATAATAGGG
Source organism: Zonotrichia leucophrys gambelii (assembly GCF_028769735.1). Classification (NCBI taxonomy): domain Eukaryota; kingdom Metazoa; phylum Chordata; class Aves; order Passeriformes; family Passerellidae; genus Zonotrichia; species Zonotrichia leucophrys. Next base: position 98,773,532 of record NC_088169.1, read on the forward strand.
CAAGTATACATCGATGCCTCTCTGACATATTCTCCCTGCTTCCAGCAATCCTTGGATATAAACATTGTTTTTGGATTTACCTTCCTTGGTGGAATAATTTTCATGAATTGACCCCGTTGCTGTTTGAACTGGTAAGAATAAACATTATTTAGAGTAATCTTGGGCAAGAAATTTCTCAGTTTAATTGTGCTGCTTATAAAAATGCCTTCTTTTGTTTGTTTCTTTTCAGCCTGTCATCTGATAATGTCATTTTTTCCCCTATTTCTTGAGCTGTGAAAAATCAAATAATTTCCTAATGATCTTCTCGATGTTATTGACATTTCTATTAATTTGTGTCACATCTACCCTTGGTTCTCCCTTTTCTCTGCAAAAGAGTCTTAATCTAGTTATTTCTACTTTGGACATTATTCTTGTCTATGTGACAAGAATATAAGGTATTATCTGAATGTTTTCTCACCCTTGTACAGCTTTTCTGACCAGAAAGTCAGAACTGCAGGCAATGTTGAAGTATGGGCACACCATGGGTTTATAAAAAGAAATAATTACATTTACAGCTTGATTCTCTATTTGTTTCCTGGTATTTCCAAGCATCCCCTTGTGTTTTTCTTGGGCCAAGTGATGTTTTTATGGAATCAGCTGCTGTGACTGGGAGCTCTCATTCTGGATGAAGGGCAGATAGTTCAGAGCCTGTCCTTGCACATATCAGGTTAAATTGTGTCTCCTGGTGCATCACTGCATATTTACTGACACGGCATTTTGGCTTTCATGTTTTTCTCCACTACGGTGCCATACTTCTGTGTGCTTTTACAGCATTCTTTCCTTTCCACTCTTCTGAATAATTGAGCATTAACAAATTTATCCTCTCGCTCTCCCCCCCTTTTCTTTTTTGAGTATTTTTGAAAATATTTATTAAAAGCCCTTTAAGAGGAAGCTTGTTGAAAGCTTTTTGAAAGTCCTTTCACTACATGGTGAAATGCCTTTGAAAAGGCTTTGTACCCTCTATGAACAATTCCTACAAGTGGAATTACCTCAAATAGGCAAATGCTTTTGCCTGAATGTCTCCGCCCTTCACTTCTCCTCCTCAGAACAACAGGTCAATAATGGCTCTCTTTTGCAAGTTATTTTAGGGTTTTGGGGAGTAAAGATCATACACATGCTGGCCATTAGTATTTTCTAATCTAGCTATTTCAGTAATGACTTACATGGTGAATGCTTGAAGGGAGCCATAGGAAGAGCACAAGCTGTTTTTTAATTGCATCTGGCAGCCATAATAATTAATAATCGTAAAGCAAACATTGTCTACATTTGAAATATGCAACTACTACAGTGAGAGAAGATTATAATGTTTCTTTGCTTTGAAAATCCCTCAAAGCCATTATGTTCTTTAATAAGCATATTCTGAAGTGTATTTTCTTATGCAAGTGGGCAATTCAAGAACTGCAGAGATGAATACACTGCATAATATATTTAAATCAAGATTACAATAAATTCAAAGACAATTGAAATTATTATTAAACTTAATAAAGCAAATCCCTGTATCCTTCCCGTGGTTATTCAACACTGTTTAGCTTGCAAGAAGAAGAGTAAAATAGTCCATTCCCCTTACTAACAAATAAAGATGGCAGCAATAAACCTCTTTTATTGAATGTTTGATTATTTTAAGAAAACCTGCTTGTTTTTTTAAAATGTATGTTCTGTTCTCTCTCGACATGGTGAGCCACAACACATAATAAATTTTAAACCAATTTTGTCTGTGAATGCACACAATCGATTTAAATAGCATTTACTTGCATTGGATTGTTTCAAGACGACAGTAGCTCAGCAAGTAGGAAACTTTGTGAGCCTCCACTTGGTGTCTGCTGAATGCTAGGTCAAACTGAGCTGAAACTGGTCTGGTTTTCTCATCCCAGCCTGAGTAAAATAGAACATTCAGCTATTTCAGAGGCAGATTTGGAACAAGTCTGATGTGTGAGCTGTAACCTGGAGGGTGCTCCCCAGCACCCCTTCTGTATCAGGTGTAGTAGGGACAGCGTGGGTTGTTTTCAGCTCTACCTTATTTCTTCACCCAGTCACATGTGAGTTGGAAAGGGCTCTGTGAGAGCCTTCCATAAACACAAACAAAGCTCTCGAGTTTTCTTTGGCAACCATTAGCATCAATATCACCTCTTCTGCAGACAGAGCTTGGACAAACTCTTATTTTTTTCTTAGTTTCACCTTTAGCTCTGCTATCACTCTGCATTCTGTGTATTCTATATCATGTAGGCACTGTTCTCTGATCATGATAAATCCAACATGCACAGATGAATTTACCTTTGGCTAGAAAACTATAATTTATTTATTCCTTCCCCTTTTCATTGTGCAGGCTTCTCTTACCCCTGAGATTCCTACCTCCCTTGCAAAAGAATAACAGAGAGATAATGATTAACCTTCAAGTGCCCTTGTGATCTTTAAGGGTTTGATTAACCATGGCCAGAGTGCAGAGCCTGCAAGTCTCAGATGACACAGAATGCAGGATCATAACAGCAAGCACCAATCACACCTTTGAATGACTTTGAATGACTTTGGATGTGGACAGGAAACCCCGTTGCATTTAAGGTTAATACTCTCATTTAGCCTAATAAACACATTTGACATTAGCTACCCTATGTTATCTATTTATGGTGACTCTTTTAAGCTAATTTGCCACTAGTAAACCAGCAGAAGAAAGCAGGCTCCTTCTTAACAGCTGAAGAATACACTTGTAATCTCTATTTCAGTGGCTGCTGTGGGGAACAGCCACATAGCTATGTCTTCTTCAATCCAGCTGGCTTCTGCTAAGCTGATGGTTTCTGTATTAAAAAACAAAATTTACTATTCTTAAATTTAGGTTTTATTGAATTTGATCATTCTATTTTTAAAGCTGCACTTCAGTTAATGGTCCAAACAGATCAATATTTATAACCGGAGTTGCGCAAATGAAATACATTAATAAGTAAAATATATACACTTGTACTTTCACATAAAACTTAATTAATCTGATGTGATTTGTAGACTTTTTAATTGGAATTATCAGCTAAGGAAAATAAAGTCTTTTCCTCTCATTGAAAGCAAGGAGAAATTCTGGTTATTTCCAAAGAGTAGATACCAGATTCTGATTTAGTAGTGCTTTATCATAAGTTAATTAAGCTCAATTTCTTCAAGCAGTGCCTTCAATTTAATGAAAGACCAGCACCATGCCTTTAGGAATTGGTGTCAGTAAAACTGGTCCTTCTGGTAAGGGTTGTCAAAGAGTCAGTTGAAGGTGTAGTAACTTCCTCTCAAAAGTGAGATATTGTGCTGTGTGTGAGAAAATAAGCCTAACCACTCAAAAGACTGAATGTAACTCGGGTCTGGAGTTAGTTGGGTCAACCCTGGCTCTGCATCCTTTGCATGGTGCTCTTCCAAGATATGTGCAAACTAATCTAGAATAAAATTGCTCTTGATATGTTTGTATAGACACCCTCTCCATTGAGATATGTCAAGGTCTTCCACAGACATGCTAAAAGTGTCGGTATACTTTGCAGTCTAAACTAAATCCATATTTGCCATATGCATTTCTTTTTTTTCACATGTTTGTGGGGAGTTCTTACTCTTTCAGTTAGGCAGACAAGAATAAATTTCTGTCACCTTTCTATTCCTTCTTTATTTTGACTCCTGGAACAAATTTGTCTAATCTGTGAGCTGCTTTATTTAGGCCAGGAATTCTGGATCCCAGATGCATCCCTTGCTCTCCCAGACAATCGGACTTCTCTCTGGATCTTGGGAAAGAGAATTCAGAGACACACAGTGTCAGGTCATCAACCCTGGCATTATACAGTCAAAAAATCTCCTATCAAGTGTAAAGGGCGTTACACACACTTGTGAGGATGAGGATCTGTTCCCATAAGTGGGATGAGAATAAAATATCTCTATTCTATACAACCAAAAGTATGTAAGATCACAGCTCATTTGCTTTTGCATATAGGAAAATAAAAATGTCCTGTTTTTTTCTCCACTTGGGTTGTTAGGTCAAGAACTTGACACTAGTAACTGCCATGTTGTACCTGTCTTTATATACTAGGCAGTCAAAATGGATATTCTAAATCACAAATACAGGTCTGTTCATGGAGAGATTTAATTTCTTCCTAACTGTTTTAGGGGCTGGTTTGTCCATGTTAAGTTGGTTCCACACACACACACACACACACACACACACACAAATTAAAATTCATTTTCAGCAATAGTTGTCAGCAAGAGAATCCCTCCCTTCTCACCTGCCCTCAAAATATGTTATTAAAAAGAGCTGAACTGCTAATGAAGATGAAACAAATCTCTGAGACCACTTTAGAGAATACGTTTATCAAGGAGAATTTTAGACAAGCTGTTTCATGAAGGAGTATGCAGGGACTTGCTGCTGTAACAAAAAATCAAGAGTACCCATGTTTGTCTCCTGTCTGTAGACTACCAGTTCCCCAATGCAAAAAGGAATATGGACAGAACCCTTCCCTTCTTGTTCTCCTTGAGCAATAAAGCACTGGCATCTTATTAACTAATTAAGTTTTAGATTTCCCATGTAGGAAAGAATCCATTCTGAATTTCACTCTCAACTCAAATTAATTTCTGAGAAAGCCATGTCTATGATGCTGGTAGAAGGCTGGACACTGTAAAGCTTTTTGCAGTTTTGAATGGTGCAGCTGGCATTGTCAATTCAGTTTAGACAAATTTAAAATACCTGAGCTTCTCTGGGGGAAGTTGTTTTGTGGTTCAGTAGGCTTGGCAGGGGTGGCAGTCCTGTCCAGGCTGCCAAATTCCTTTTGCTTACTCATGGGGAAAGAGATGCCCATGTGTGAAGTGTAGCACTTGATTTAAACTAAAAGAGGGTAAGTGTAGAGTAGATATTCAGAAGAAATTCTTTATTGTGAGGGTGGTGAGGCACTGGCAAAGGTTATCCAGAGAAGCCTGGGATGCCCTATCCCTGGGTATGTTCAAGGCCAGGTTGGCTGGCATTTTGAGCAACCTGCTCTAGTGAAACCTATCCCTGCACGGGAGATGGAACTAGGTAATCTTTAAAGCCCCTTTCAGCCCAAATCATTCTATGATTTTTCCCGCCAATGGCTAGATAAGTAATAGTTACAGGCCAAACTTGGCAAAGAACTTCTCCCCTTGCCAAGGTTTGCTTCTAGGACCATCAGCCCTATGCATCCTTCTCTCTGCTTTGCCTCCATTTCTCAGTCAAACACAGAGACCAAAATGTCTGTTCTTGAAATCTTGCAGTTTTCAAGATTTCATTTCCAGCTCTTATATTCACTTCAGGAAAGCTTCACTCTGCTATCTCCACTTTTAATTCCTTATTTCCATAGTATTTAGATCCAGAGAGAAACTGGTGGCACATGTGGATTTCAGTGTGACTCTTAGGTGGCAAATGGAGAAGGAAGAAATGGCATCTGTGTGGTTGGGCCTTCATGACTGTAACTGCTTGTTCCTAGAAATGAAGAACAGGTGCAAGAAATCAAGAGGCATGCAAGGGCCAAAGTCTCCCTGTTCAGTGCAGATTTCTGTGGGAAGTTTGCAGAGACCTGCAATGAGCTGTTCTGTGCCTGGCTGTCTGTCTTCTGGGATTCTTCAGCTACCCAGCAACATGGCAATCTGACCTTGTGGCAAAATTTAGCTTCTGAAATTGAGCTTTTGTAGTTTTGCTTAAGTTTCCACCTTTTCTGTTTGCACAGTACCTGATCTTAATGCAACCCAGTGCTGTATTATCTTTCCCAGCCTACACTCTGACAGCTTTTAAAAGAGGCGTGAATTTTCTCTGTTATCTCTGTGGGATGTGTAATGCCCTACACCTAAAATTCAGCTTACTAGCTCCTGCTCATTTCAGCTAATAGAGAGAGCTAATAAGGTTCTTTTACTCTATGTTCCCAGAATATGTTACATAGCCTGTGTTAGAGTCTCTGCATAATTGTTTGATGCAGGTACTGGAAGAGTGGGAGTGAAAGAACAGGTTAGGAATTTCAGCTTATTTAATGAGCTGTTTTTACCTTTGCCTGACAAAGGAGGTAGAAGGAGAGCCTATATCACAACTCTTTCCTGAAGATCAAGCCACCTGCCTTATTGTGGTGTGATTAGTCTGAAATGAACTAGTTTGAAATGGAACCAATGTTTCCATTTCTTGCTTCCAAAAATTGTTTTACCTATTTTTTCATGTGATTTTGCACCACAATGGTGACAGAAAATAGATTGTACTCAAATCCTGAAGTTTACTCCATTTCGAAGAAAAATAGAGATAAGAGAAGGTGACTAATTAGAGACACTATCTAAGAATGTTTGTTGAAGATGCCACAGATGTCACTGTTGCACTGGATTGTCTCACGGAATTTAAGTCTGAAGCCTTGGAAACACCACACACATTTCCCATACTGTAAGAACCTGAAGGTTTGTGTTGCCATATTAGACACTGGTCTTCACTTGGACTCCTTCAGGTGTGCTAATAAGTAATATCATGAAATGTCGGATCTCAAGATCTCAGTCCTGAGATACTGAGCCTCCGAGACCACCTTGGGGGGCTCGGGAATCCTGGAATGTTGCCAGAAGTGTCTGGTGGCTGGACTTTGGTCCTGCACAGGAGACGACAAGGATGAGGGCTTCACCAGGGTGAATGGTGAAAAGATTAGTTAATTAGAGAGTGAGACACAAGGTTTAGGATTTATGTACAGGGGGGTTTAGAGGAGTAAGATGGAGGAATTGGGGTGTGTCCTGTCCTTCTTCTTCTTCCTCTTCTCCTCCATCTTCTTTGGCCACGGTGGCACCTTTCTATTGGTTATTACTAAGAGTACACCGAGTTATAAGAATAGATGGTATTGGGGAAAAATGATAAATATTGTACACGTCACAATGGGTATAAAGATAGGTGCCTGCCCCGGAGGGCAGAGACAGTGTGCCCATGGCTGACTGCTGAGCAGATCTTTGTTCGGCTGAAAGAACATCTTTTAGATAAACAATTAATAAACATAAAACCAGAAAGAAGAACTGAAGCCTCTTCTCGTCTTTCGATACGCGGGCTGCCCCAAGGCCACCCCGGGCCTTCCAGGCCCCTCAAACAGCCGAGATAAACCGGACAATGAAACAATAAAAAATGAAATCATGGTTACTGCTGCCCAGGAGTGCTGAGCATGTGTGTATTCTTATTGCTACAATCAAAACAAATCACAGCCAAATTTATGACTCTTTAATACAGATATACTTGGTGTTAATACTGGGAAAAACTCAGGACCCCACAGATATTTTACCAATGAAGGAAGGCACAGTTTTCCTATTTTCATATCTCTTTTTTCTTCTTTAAGATACCCAACCCAAGAATCAATTGGGTTTTAGCTGACAGAGGTTCCAATGTCACCACATACATTGCAGTAGAGTTTTCTGAGATATGAAGATGTTCTTTCTTTTTATTTTGAACAGTTATCCCTTTTATACAAGGAATTCTCAGATATTCAGACTGAGAAAAAGAGTTGGAGTATAGTATCTACACCTACCAGGAATTTGTTACTTCCAGTCAGTGTTAAGAGCTGAAAAATTAATTCTTCAGAGCTCACCTGATTCAGGTCCAGCTGGACTGGTAGCCTAAGTAAATAAAGTGATTTCACTTCAAGAGATCTTAGAAGATCTAATTTCATCACCAATGCAGGGACTTCTTAGGGCATGCAGAACTCCTATTCTTTTTATATCACCTCTGATCATAATTGCTTTCAGGAGAATGAGATTTTGTATTTCACTATGTTACTTATATTGTGGTTTGGATGATTCAGAATGCAGAGCATGCCTTTGCTTTTGCCTTTTCTTGCTCAGAAATTCCCTTTGTAATCAGCTGCTTACTCTCATTGACTGAAATGGAAGGAAAACACTCCTTGACACAGAAGGGAGTAATGGGAAAGGTCAGGTGAATGAACAGATCTCTGGAGCAGAAGCTGGGTTTGAGGAATAGAATGAAGCAAGATACAAAGCCAGGACAAGGTGTCCATCCCAAGTAGATCTGGCATTGGCCTGTAGGCTGATGCTGCCCTGCTTCAATTTCCAGACAAGGCATAATTACTTGGGCAAAGAAAAGAAAACCCACCAAATCCTGCTGCTGGTAGAGAGGCCTTTTGAGTCAAAGGTCTGAGAGATGGTTCTCTCATCCTAAAGGGAAGGACTCAAACCAAGAGCAATGTGCTTTCTGTTCATTCCTATAGTTCTTTCCCGATCCTAAAAAGCAAGTTAACATTTCCTACCCAGGCTGAGCATCCCCAGGGTAACAAGCTGACTGACTCAGCCATGTATCAACTTGCAATGTGTATATCCTTGCAATACAACTCGAGAGGCATTTGTTTCCTGTGTTGTAAAAGACCAAGGAAACATATCATTATTATTACTATTAGTTTTATTGTCTTGTATTTTAGGCTTGTATAGGGGGACTGTGATTTTTTTTTTTTTTGACAAAGGAACTGGCAAAGAAGATTAAGTGATCTAATAATTTGTAATAATGAGTACTGCATTTGTGGGTACTGCAGGGTGTTATATTATGGCTTTTGAGACCATGCATGCATTTTATAGGGGAATAAATAAATAATCATTTATGCCTTCAAAATGTAACAGTCTTCAGCAGGGAAGGACAGAGAAATGAAGGTTGATTCAGAAGGGAACTGCTGCTCCAATTTGCCATAATTTTAACAAGAAGAGATCTGTTGAGTGCTTACAGGAGAACAATGTGTAGTTAATACTTCAAGCTAAGTACTGGCTTGACTTTTTTTCCTCTTTATTCTTGGATCCAATTATGAGCAATCTGCAGAAATAATGAGAGATTTTTGCAAGTTTTCCAAATTTCAGACCTTTTTTAAAGTGATAAGAAGGAGCCCTACATTTTAATACATTTACATCGTTCTTCACTTTTCAAATCTGTGTGAACTTCCCTATACAATTCACCTCTGAACTTACACAGTAAAATCTGATTTATGACTACAAATTATGGCCCAGTGGATATTGATTTACACACTACAAATGATAATATATGCTAAGAGCAGTCCCATAGGGCATACTTGTACAGTAAAATGCAACTTAGGTTTTCAAAGTCTGGACTTATAGCAATAAAATGGGTTAATTTTAAAGGCTTTATGGAATTTAGGAATTATTACTATCCCCTATTTTGATGAAAACTAGGTTGAACTGTTCGTAACGAAGATATTGTTGTAACTTTTGTTGGATATGAGAGCTTGCTATTTACTTTGGATGTTAAAAAAGATTGTAAGTATTGTACTTCTCTTTCTGAGAAGCAGTAATTCACAAGAATAGTCAGTGGTACTGCTCACAAAGGGGAGCTGAATCCTCTTCTGGCCTTTAATAATGATAGGTCATATTGTGCCCCTGGCTGTAAAACAGATCTTCTCACTTCAGGAGGTACACTGCTGACCACTGGTGTGAAATTCAGCTTCCAGCTGGCATAGTTAGCTGTGTAAGAAGGGAGTGCAATTATAAAAATCTTCTGAGGGATTGTTTGTGGCTTTTCCTAGGCATGGAAGGCCCAACCTGTCACACAGGGCATTTCTGGACTTCCAGGATGAGTGTCAGTCTAGATTCTTTGGTTCCAAAATTGCTCCTAAAGCAGAAAATTATAGCTTAATCTAAGAAAATTATATTATCATGTTTACAGTTCACACTAACAAGACATTTGTCCCCCGGTGAAGTTAATAACACAGTTTGAGTAGCAAATCAGTAATCAGCTGCAGTAAGTTTTCTTCTCAGGAAAGAACCGAATTATATTCAGGTGTGTAGAGAGCACATTGCACTGGTGTGGGAACATCACTTATCACTTCCCAGTGTTGCAGCCACACTTCATCACCTGTGCTGCAGCCAGGGGAATCTGAGGGAGGAGGGGTTTATATTCTAACTACCTGGGGAGTGTTTTGCAGGACAATATTTAGCACTGCACCATCCCTCAACCACATCCTACCTTTCAGGGTAAAAACTTACAATTTTAGAATGGTTTGGGTTGGAAGGGATCATCTGGTTTCAAATCCCCCCGCCATGGGGGTCCCACTAGACCAGATTGCTCCAAGCCCTGCCCAGTCTGGCCTTGAACACTTCCAGAGATGAGGCTCTGGATCCACAGCTTCTTCCAGATGACCCATGCCAGTGCCCTACCATGGTAAAAAATTTCTTCTGGGTACACAAACTGGTAGAAAACCAGCACTGCAGAGGAAAAGGATCCTCTCATGTCAAAGTCAGGACTGGGGAGGGTGAGGTGCTCTCAGAGTGTGCCTGTCCCGCATTTCAGACCTGCAGAAAACTGCTGTAGCAGACATTGCATTACTTGGCTGTCTGAGGGGTACCTTTAGCAGTGTGGGTGCAGCTTTTGGAACTTCCCCTGATGCTGGATTTCAAGTGCATGGAAGGTGTGCTAGCAAAAGTTCTCATTAGTACCATGGAAAACCACTCCAGTTTTGAGAAAGACTATTAACAACTGAGCAGATACAAGGAGTGTCTGCCACTGGTGGCTTTGTGTGATTTATATGCAGTTGCTTAACTGGTGCCTCATTGCAGCATTTATCGGTATTTTCAAGAGTACATTGGCATTTTGTGGTTAAAGATTAGTTCACTGCATGGTTGCACTTGCATGTGTCCTTCCCTTTTGAGAATTCCTTGTGGGATGTTAATTTTCCATTTCTAAAATGTTATGTCACATTTTAGGAGAGAAGTATTACACAGGAACTGGTGGATACAGCCTCCAGGTGATGCATTTATCATTTTAAAGTGTAGAGAGCAAGGACAATATTTGTTGAAAGTGCCAGATAAAAGCCATTGAACAAGAAAACAGCAGTGGCACTTCCAGGGGGGTAGACACACTAGAAATAAAAAGATTTTGTGTCATCTCATACAAAGAACTGAGGCCATTAGGTAATGCCAGAGTCCATGGCTCTTTCCAGGTGTGCAAACCACAAGGGAGTCAATGGAAATGGATATCACAAAGCAAGAGACAAATGGCCATACTCGACTTTTCTGTATACTCTGGCTCAGAATAATTTCACTCACATCAGGGGAAATATTCCTGTCAGTATTATTAGTAGTAATATTTGACTCAAACTTTGGAAAGCAATGTAAGTCTTTGACATAGTAAACATTCAGTTTTCTGTTTGTCTTCTTCATGCTAATGTTTTAAAGTTTATACTGTAGTAAATAATACAATAGTACATTTTTATTAAATTGAGGAGACACATTTACATTCAGTTATTAGCTATTTAGACATTGGTAAATGGGCTGTTCTCAGAGCTGCTGATCTTTGGATATCCTTTTTCTTTCCAAATGCACATTTCAAACCACATACCATTTCCCTTCTTTAAATCTTGCTTTTTCAGACTTTTTCACTCCCTCATTTTCTGTTTCTTCTTGAGGTTTTTTCTTTTTTTTTTTTTTAACGTGACAGAAGATTTTATTTGTATCTGCAGTTTTTCAGTGTGTTTGTTTTTGTTGGGCATGGTATGCATGGTTATTTTATTAGTGTTCAGAAGCAACGTTTTTTATGATTCCTAATGGTTCTTTCTCTCTTCCCTCAGAACACAGATCTGAATTAGTGGAAAGTAATATATAGGTAATTTTTTTTGGTGGTTTATGTGATCAGTAGAGAGCTAGCACAGAGCCTTCCAGAAACTCTTGGCAGGACCCTGAGATGATCATCACAGACGAGTGGCTGATTGCAGAGCTGAATAAATCTGTGATTGCATTACAATATAAGGGCCAGTTTCTGCAACCCCTTATTCATGCAGGCAATCCTAATGGAGGCAATGTTAAGAAGGAGAAGAAAGCTGAAATCATCAAATTCCTTTCAAGCAGAAAAATCATCCTGTGGAGAGAAGGGGTTAATGCCTTGAAAGCTGCCTTTTCCCCCCATTTCCCATCAGCTGTATACAACATGAAATGAAGAGAATAAATTTAATAGTTGCTAATGGCTTAAGCAAAAGCAACCTCTGTAAAATAGGCCCCAAAAACACTGAAGGTATTGCTGAGTCATTCTGCAATTCAGAGAATGTTTCCTCCAGTAATTTATTTAACTTTGAAAGGCAGATGAAAAGTTCCTTAACCAGGAATCACTGCTACAGATGAATATTTTAAGGCATACTGATCTGAAGCATTTATTTGAAAAAAAAAAATTCTGATGTTATGTTTTTGATGCTATAGAAAGTATAACTGCAATTAACACATTTCTATCACTACCTCTAGCCCAGCTTAAAACTATGGAGGTGTGACATGATGAGTTCAAAAGGTGGAGGAATATATGTTTAAAATGTAGGCACAAGAAAATATGTTGGATTGGGTAACTTGCCTCCAACATTGCTTATTTCATTATTGAGAAAAGCATTTAAAAATCTACACTTAAACTGTGTCTTTTAATAAAGCCTATCCCTATGTAAAGCTTTTAAGTTTTTGCTTATCTTGAAGGCTCTGGTCAAGTTGCACTGATATGAACAAAAAAGGTGCATCTAAACCCATCAGAATGAAAGCAAATATGGGCTGATGCAAAGCCCACTGATACCTGAAGGGCTGTATTTAGAGCATTTCCCAAAAAGAGATCATTCATTTGTTCATTCCACAGCTCTCTAACCCATTCCTAAACAAGGGAAGGGCAGTATTCAGGTGAAAAATTATACAGGGGATGCAGTCTTTGCCCTACCTGACCTTAGGTTTCTCTCAGGGATTGGAAAAAGTTTTTGAAGCCCCTTCTATCAGGAGAAGAACCTGTCATTTCCCCTCAACTTCTTGGTCCTATATTTTGGACAGTCTTGTTTCTGGAGACTGTCTCCAGGCAGCCCTCCAGGCTGCTACCACCAACCAGCCCCACATGTGGGCTTAAGGGAGACATTTCAGGGTCATCTTTGGGGCCCATGACAGGTACTAAATAATCAGGACTGTGTTTACACAATACTTTGCATTTCTGCTCAAATAAGTTATCCTGAAGTATTAGGCATTCCTGCGAAGCTACAGCAAAAGTGATGGAGGGAGGGTGTAGAAAGAGGAAGTTTTTTAAAAATTTCTACTTTTTTTAATGGATATAATTTGCATATACAAGTATGGCAAGGTTCCATTTCAGCTGTTAATGTTGTCTTTTTTACTTATCCAGCACACAGCAGAGTTGCCCTGAGTGCACTGAAGAGTATGGCTCAGTATTTCCATTGCCCTTTCATTTGAGAAACAGGTGAGAAACAATTCCCACCAGACATTGGTTCAAGAGTTCAAGAGGGATGTGTGTATTCAGGGATTTGTGCAATACAGGTACCTAAGCCTGCTGTGTTCTCAGTACTGGTCCTACAAACTCCTACTGAAAACAATATAAAGCTTCCAGTCTGCATTTTGAAGAGGCTTTAAAGCAGACTTTTGAACATGCACGTACTGAAGCAATAAAACAATATGAAATGCAGGGGTTCAGAGCTGTGGCATAGATAAAGGGTTTTCTGACCAGAGTACAAGGAGTTAAACAGCTGTGGCACACTTACAGTAGTTTCATGCTGGAATGTTGCAAATCCTGTTGTTTGTCTCAAGGTCTTGCACAGGAGAAATTATGAGATGCAGTCTGATTCAAAGCTATGCGAGTTAGCTGAGGTCTGGCAGCCTCAGGACTGTGTTTACACACTACTTTGCATTTCTGTTCAAATAAGTTTTCCTGAAGTTTTAGGCATCCTGCAAAAGTGATGGTGTATTTTCCATAGGCTTCATGGCTCTGTAGGAGTACCAGCTATGCAGCCTGTCTAGTGTGCAGGGAATTCTGTCATGAATTGGAAAGGAAGAATGGGAGAATATCACAGAAATAGTCTGTCCTTTGGGCTGCTGTAATTTTCTGTCACTGGCCAGTAATTGGGGGACGTTCAAGCAAAAATGACTTAGGGCTGTGCTTGATAAAATGTAGTAATCTTGACCAAGGAAATTCACTCAAATATTAATAAAAATGGAAAACTGTGGAATCAAGGCATTTGCAGATGAGTAGGGAGGCTTCATTTTCCTTCCCACAATTTACTGTCCGTCATTGTTGAGGCTCAAATGACCATAAATGGATACATGGATAAATTGCTATTACCACAGCACCTGGCTCTATTTTTCCTGTGAAATGGTAGGAGGAAAATTAATACAGAAACAGCAACCAGGTGAAAGGCACTGTAACAATAGACATTCTTTGGGGTGTGCTGCATCCTAAGCTGATTTTTGCTAAATGTTTTCACTTGTGTTTCACTTGTGTATCACTGAGAGGCATTCATGTCTACTGCATGATTTTGTCAACTTCTGCAGCCTGAGGCACCACAAGGCACTCTGAACTCTGCCAGTAAAAGCAGATATATTCTCCGTGCAGGGGCATTGCACAAGACCCCTTCTATCTCCCAAAAGACAGCTACCCTGAAAGCCCTCAGGACTTCTAGAGTTGCTGATGTTTCTTCTTGATTTCATCTTTACAGGGGAAAAAAAGGATGTACAGTTGAATACTGCACTGGAAAGGGAGAGTTGTAAGGGGAAAATATGCCTCTAAATGTTTGGAAGGATAAAAATTACCTCCTTTTTTTGGAGCTCCATGCAACAAATTCAGTCCAGAAATTAGTTATCCAAATTACCTCTTCCTTTTATCTATTGCAAAAATAATGTCACACTCCTAACTAATGTTTCATTTTTGTTTGTAAATGCAATATCAGACACTTAATTAGGCCAATAATTATTCACACATTAGTGAAAACTTTTTGAAGTATAATGGTAACTTGTTAAATGTGTAATTATTACTACTGATAATTAGTAACCTTTTTTTTATGTGCATCACTGGTCACAGAAAATATGTTTGCAGTAGTGGATGGTGAAATTCAGGGGAATTTACATCTCACAAAACCTTGGCCTTCATCAGCTAGAATTTTCCATGTCTTGGATACTCAGTTATACTCTAAATTTTGAATTTCCTGCTATCTTAATAACTTTCTGTTGTATTTGAAACAGGAAAATTGCATCCTTTGTGTCATTATTATAAAAATTATTGTAAACTCTCCTTTGATGCAACTAGTTATGTTTGAAATCCTTGCTTTTCTTTTCCTTGGAAGTTCAAATAGTAGGCATTTGATTCCACAGCTTAAATTCTTTATGAGGAGGTATATATTTAAAGATCCAAGTTTGATGCATATTTTCCCTTTTGCTCCAGAAATTTGAGTGACAAAACATTAAAGAAAACTTGAAGATTGAATATTAATTCCTGCTAAACACTTTAGAAGTACTTCCCTAGCCTGACCTATTCATTTTATTACTGTACAAGACTGTGTTACACATAAAATTTTTATGTGTGTGTGTCTATATATATAGGAAGGTACCCATCTACATATGCTCCCTATATATACAATTTATTTGACCATTAAGTGCAGAACCATATGTTTTAGAATGCTATGGCTTCTCTATTATTCATTCAGAAATGAAACATTCCAGAAGCTGAGGTGCATCATGCAATCATAGCTGTGGTCTTTTAAAGACTATGGCAGCCTTTAACAGGGCGGTCATGCATTACTTCTCAAATAATGCATCCACGTGAAGCTTTATATTGTTAAAGATGTAGTATTTTGAGCCTAGAAAATTCTCCAGACTCTCCCCCGGGAGTTTATATTACATGATTTGAAGTCAGTAAAAGCATTCTTACTGATAACATGCAGAACTCCATTCCGTAAGCCTGTCCATCCTCCGTGCAAAGGAAACATTGATGTGGTACTTCAAACCCTGAACTGTCAAACTTTCCCTTCATTATTCCACAGGTACAGTAGTATTTACCTGAGTTTTATTTTGAACCACTTATTCCTTTTTTCAATAAAAATTATTTATGAAAAACATTTACTGGGACTGCTGATCAGTTCCTTTCTGATGTTACAGAAGACTCCTATATTTATTCATCTTTACTCACAGAAAGGGGTCATAGTAAAAAAATTACTATCTGATTTATAGAGAAAGCTAAGGTTTTATTTTTTTGACATACATATTCTAAGGACAATTTTGACTTTACTTTTTAAAAAAGCACAGCTACAAGACTGTTCTAAATAAAAATGTGTTTATTAGGTTGATTCACCTTAGTCCTTAGTAGAAATCATAATTGAACCCTTTTAAATTCACAGTTCTCTTTTCTGGGACTATCTTCACAGATGTAATCTTATTCATATTGCATTTCCTATTGTCTTCCATTTCACCTAAGGAGAACCTCTTGTATGCCAAAACCTGAGTATCCAGCTAGAAAAGTCCCAATATTTAAAGCTACTTAGATTTGAGAAATAGTATGGACCCTTAGAAAAACACCAGTTATAAATTTTGGATAAATCTTCAAATTTGGATTGCTTATTTGAATGAAATGTAAAGGACCTTAGAGGTGTCATCTAAATACAGTTGTTCCCTAACAAAATTGCAAAGAAGATGAAAGGAAATAAAACCAAGAGAATGATCAAGAAGAGCAACGAAGAGCTAAATAGTTCCCTGTTGCATTAGAGTGGCAATAACTTTTGTTGCTTTGATTTGCAGCTTTGTAAATTGGGAATATCATGGCTGTTTGTGATGTTTACACAGCACTTAACAGATAATTAAAACTGTCTACATGCTAAGTATTTCAGCCATACATGGTATTTTAATGGCAATACCCGGACATGCATCTCAAAGCAGCATAAGACCACAATTTTTTCGTACTTCATCTGGGCAAAGAAAGGATGGCTTTTTTCAGTTTTCCATAACCCATTCTCTTTGCTCTGCTTTGAAAGTATGAACTTGGAAGAGCTGTACCTGGAGCCATAATGGAATATTAAATACTGTATGTAACCACTGCCTGTATTTCTGGAGGGGTTTCTTTGGTTTTTTTTTTTTTTTTTTTATTTTTTTTCATAAGGGTGATATGTCAGCAAACAGATAGTAGATCTTCTTTTTAACTCTTTCAGCCTTGCCTGTTCTTTGGCTGGCTTGCTCCTCTGGATGGCATTGTGCTTTAGGAGATTACTGCCTGTGCAAGCTTGGCTGGCAGCAGAGCACTCTATCACCACGCTGAGCCCTAGTTAATATATGCTGCCTCTTAGTAAACCTTGCTAATTTGAGTTCAGCACTGTGCTAACTTTAATTAAATGGCTTCTAATTCAGAGTGGTTCATACCTTGGCTCCTATCCCCATTCATGGGAAGAGTCAAATTTGTCTGCCCATGGTGATATGACAAATCCCCACAGTTATTACTGAATTCTTTACTGAGTTGGTTCAACTTGGCACTGTGACTGTAGTGGCCTGGCTTACCAGATCAGTGGGAATGTTTATTTTCCATCAGATGTTTAGGAAGTCAGGGAAATGTACATTAAAATAGATCATCCTTTATTCAGAAACATAAAATAAAATATTGTATATGTTCTACTTTTTACCTCCAGAAGTTACCAATACAACAAGACAAACTTTCTGATTAAATAATATAAACATAGGACAAGAGCAGCCAATAGTCATAAAGTTAATAAGAATATATTTGTATTTGGACTGGAAATGAGGTAATTTTCCTATTTTTTTTCCTTTCAATTATTATCATTTCTGTTTTGAAATAATGATGAAAGCAATTGACATCTGCCAAAAGCAAATGATATGCCAGCTTACCACAAATTGCTTGTCAAGTCTAAGCAAGTGTAAAAATGCTAAATGTAACATTAATCGATCATTTCAAAATACCAGAAATTCTAAATTGCTCCATACGATAAAAAATTCTCATTTTTGCTATGTTCAGAATACCCTTTTCTAGGGCAACCACTTTACCACTGTTCAATGACCATGTAATAGAAATTAATTTCATATTCTTTCTCCATCATTGCAAATTATTTTAATTACTTCTGCAAAAGATAATTGGCACAATCATCAGAGGTTAGCAGATAATTTGGGAATATTTATTTTGCCAATTTATCTGTTCTTGAAATATCAATATGAAATTATTTTATTTTTTGCTACAAATATCTATGAAAGAGTTGTAGTTTATGTGAGTGTTTTCTAGGAGAACCTGTGACCTCACGGTTCATGAGTTAATACATTTGTTCTGGCTATTAAATCTTAACTGAATATTAATGCAACATTTCAAATACTATAATCTGAAGGCTTTTGTAAAAACAGTATTTTTGTATTGTACCATGGGACTGTAGTTATAAAATGAGAAAGCACAATGTGTTCAAAATATTGAAGTTCTTGACCTCCTGCTGAGCATTTGATATCGAAATATACTTAGTTATAGACTTTGAAATTGATGCCCCTTTTCATTCTGGATTGAATTTGCACCTTTGCTACAGTAATTTCACTTTGCATCTCTGCACATAATTATTTTGAGACTGATTCAACAGGGGAACAATAAAGACAGACTTCTGCCTGAACATCAGACAGTATTATTGTAATGAAACTTGAAAGTTTGAGGGACTAAAGCAATAAACACTGCAAAATGCCCAAACCAGGACTTCAGGCAGACATTTTTTTGGTTGTTTGTTACCCCAGCAGTATTTGGAGCTATATTTCTGGAAAGTGAGGTATAAGTGTAAAAGACAGCAGAGCTTTGGCCTCTGTGATCACTCCTGCAGCAGAGTAAGGAATCCTGTATCAAGCATCCATCACCTGCAGCCTCCAAGCTCTTGACTGCTGATAGGGACACCTGAATAAGGAAATGCAGCAAGAGTGTAAGAAAGACTTATATCTCCCTAATCCTAAACTCAGTATCAATTTCTCCTTATGTATTCGTTCTGCTGAGGACTCTTAATTAACTCCCAAGGCAAATGGACTGAAGAAGGTGACTGGCTCTTTTCATTCTGCCCTGAATCATCACTGTCATAAGCAGCCACAATCTTTTGCTCTGTGAATGTGAGTATATTTTATTGTTCATGTCACTTCTGAAGTGCCATCAAAACATTATTATATTGCATTGGGATAATGAGCATCTCAAGGAGATTCACAAACTGAGCAGATCCTTGGCCCCTTGGAAAGTGTTGCAATATGAGCACTTTGAGGACATGACATTTTAACAACACTCTGAAATTTGGGTGGGTGGTGGTTGTCTCCCAGAAGGCATTTCATTTTGGTGGCTTTCTCACAGAGCAGTTTGCACAGACTGTGCCCATGGGACAGTCAGACCCCAAGCATAGTCCAGCTGAGAGATTTGTTGGCATCAGGCAAGTTCTTTCCATCAAGTCAAGAGCGGTGCATTTGTCATTCATTAAATTTTGGCCCCCTTGAAGACAATAGGTGTCCTGCTGTCATCTTGGAGCATGAAAGGTGTTTAAGCTCTGAATCTGCAATAAGATAAGTGGTTGAATCAGAAAGAAACCTGTCAAATTTCACAAAAATTGGTAGTCATATGGGATTAGTCTGGGTTTTTTTTGGGAGGGAGGTTTTCCAAAATACTTAGAAAGTTACTCCCATTTCAGCTGAATCTAGCTACTGAATTTCTTCTTTGTATAACAGCAGATCTCTCCCAATGTCCTTATAATGGTTCTTTTAATACAAGAACAAGAAAAGTGTACACAGAGGTCCAGGTCCAGCTGCTTGGGTGCTGTCAATTCATTGAAATCAAGATCTGCTGAAAATTTGAACCATGCACAGAGAGGTCTTCAAATTTGATGTATAATTAAATTTAAAAATTAATAAAAATTCTGCCAGTTCAAATCCTCATGCTGCAAACTGACATCAGTAAACTGACATGCCAGCACTGATGTTGCCAGGCTTTCATCAGTCACCAACCTGATTATCTCATGCACTGGCTTACTGATGCCAGAAACATAAAATTAAATTCCAGAGAGTGAAGTTTTTCAGTGCAGTGAAACCAGAGCCTTTCCAATTCTCATCAGATCACTTTCTTAGGACACATCACCTTCTAAAATTTAACTTTGATTTTATGACTTGGCTCACTAAGGGGGCAGAGTGGCCAACGTGATGATGATGAATTTTTATACTAAGTCAGTATCACTTAAGCCTATTGTTAACTTTCTCCCATCAATTTGGACATTCAGGTTACCTACAAATATTTCTCTGAAAAATGTCTTCTTTAGATATTAACAGTTCCAATGATATTTCACAAAACATGTTTCCAATTTCTTTTTCCTTAGCTTCAGTAATGTTGTAATCAACTTTCTTTGGAAAAATACTAGGGGCTACATTAGTTTCAGGTGGACCCCAGTAACAGCAGCTGTGACATGTTGTGAAGGAGGGACTGGGTTGTTCCACTGCTGGCTTTCATTTGGCCCTCTGACTCATAAGGAGCTTTTGGCTTAGCTGCTTTCAAATTGCAGTCCTCTTCTTTTCCTTTTATTCCCAATGCAATTTCTGTACACTTGCCTATTGATTTGCTTCTCTTCAATAGTTTTCCTTCTGCATGAATATAGGGGTTTATATTCCTGTCATATTTTCCCTGACTTTGCATTGCCATCTTCACTGCCCTTCACTTTGTTGAACCCATTTACATCTCTGTAAGGAGTGAGAGTGAAATAGCACCCTTCAGTGCCCCATTGCTCATCTCATTGCACAGGTGTAAAAGACAAGATATGAGATTGTCAGGAATTAGGTCTGGCTCAAGCTACTCAGGCATTGAGTTATGCTTGCAGTTAGAGGTTTAGAAAACATGGAAACCGTCAATTTTCATTTTATGCAGTTGTGCAATGGTATGGAATAGCATAAAATCTTACCTTGATTCACAGTCACTACTCACTTCTGTGCTGTAGCAAACTCTGAGCAAACGTGAAATTAAATGCATGTTTGTAAGCCCTGAATTGGGCAGTATATGGTCTTTGAGATACCAGGTTTTGCTGCAAACAATCCATGCTACTCTGTAAAGCAATTCAGTCTTCTGGAGGCCCCCAGGTATAGGTTAGTACTGCTGGTATGAAGAAAGTCACCTCAGCTGGCCATTCTTCCCTCATTACAAGGGCATTCATTTGCTCCCCTACCAATTTCCGAGCTGTGCAATTAACAACATGATAGAAAAGTGGGAGCCCTGTTCACTGTGATGGTTTAGAAACTGGGATCACCCAGCAACTGCCTGGAGAGCACCTGGGGTTTGTGTGGACATGGAGGTTTGGAACCTGAGAGAGAACAAAATGGACAGCTGAGGAAGGCAATCACCACAACTCTTGGCTGGTAAACCATCTTGCCTGTACCACCAGATCCTCATGTGTGTGTCTTTTGAGATCTTTCTTTATTTTGAATTCATGAGTTATTCTGTCCATTTATCCAAGCTTTTATTCACAAATCCAGCGCATTTCAAAGTGTTGGTTTGGTGCTGGTTTATTAATAAAGTTAACTTTGCACTCAGACTAAGCTTACACAGTGACCAGAATGACATGCAAATGTTTTGTCCTGGTGTAAAATTTTATCTCCATTCTGTCTTTGGAGACACACTCAGACCTGGCTCCTGTGGGGTTCATGGCATCACACAGTGGCTGTGGTTGGCAGGGCCCCTGGAGCTCTCCTGGTTTCAACCTCCCTGCTCAAGCAGAGTCATCCAGAGGCTGCTGCCCAGGACTGCGCTTCCCATCCAAGGAGGGAGACTGTGCCACACCTCTGGGTGACCTGTGCCAGGGCTCAGTCACCCTCACAGGAAAAAAATATTCCCTGATGTTCAGAGAAAGCCCCATGTGTCTCCATTTGTGCCCATCTCCTCTTGCCCTGTCTCTGGGCACCACAGAGAAGATCCTGGCTCTGTCCTTTTTGCACCCTCCCTTCAGGTATTTGTAAATATTGATGAGATTCTCCTGAACCTTCTTTTCTCAGGGCTAGACAGTCCCAGCTCTCTCAACCTTTCCTCATAGCAAAGGTGCTCCAGTCCCTTAATCCTCTTTATGGCACTTCACTGGACTGTCTCCAGCAGCTCCTAATTTGCAGTCACCTACACATTTTTAGAGTAAAATTTAGCACCGTGTTTTTTTCTTTACTTATTTGTTGTAATAATTCTGGCTATTTCAGGAACACTTAAAGTGGAAAAGTAATGAGAAAATAAGAATATCTAATTTACCTTCAATTTCTTTTTTCCTGCTAGATTTGCTTAAGAGGCTGTGGTCTTGTTCTAAGTCATTTAAGAAATGAACAAAGGAACAACTTATATCGGAGATTAATGAGTGTAAGGGACTTTGGTAATACGGTGGTAAGTACAATAGAAATGTTATAAATACCTAAAAAATCAGCACAGAGAAGTGTGGGCAAAGCTCCAAATGGTTGTCACTGTTGTAAGATGGAAAATAAAACCCTTAATGGGCAAAACCTCTGCCTTTTATTGGTAAGAAGCACTAAAAGTAGCCATTCTTAGGAGCACTTGTGGTTGACTAGTGCTTGTTATGCTACAGGAGAGGAGTAGTAGTCCTGAGGAAGAGGTTTTTCTTTGTCATATCAGCAGTTTTAAGTAGAGCACACATACTTTATGCTTTCAGGCTTGGTTACATTAGAAGATGTACTGAGTACCATGCAGAGGGTTTTTTTTTAAGTAAGAGGTGTGCTAGGAATGAATAGCGTGACTGGTGAAATTTTGCTTCTTTCATTTGTAAAAAAACACAGCCTCTTTTCACATTTGCAAGTTTCCAATCAAAATAGGTGCAAAGTCACCTTTTTTCCCAGAAGTCAAACAGGCCAGAGTGTATAACAGCAATTAAGTTTTGAGTGTGCATATGAGTAATTAATTAGTGCCATGGGAAAACATATGTTTTGGCTTCTTCCTGGAGCCAATTACCACATGCTTGTGTTCTAAGGCAGAATGAGAAGCAGCCCCATGCTGAAATAGGAGTGTGTTGCAAAACAACATTGCAAAGAAGGAAGGAGGTATGTGCTGACCAAGCCAATGGGCACAGTGACAACAAAGGTAAAAAGTATCTAGGAGACTTCTGCACTGAAAAAAAGCTTAAGCTGCCTTCAAGGGACAGCTTCAGATCATAGGTGCATACCTTTTTAATTAATGTGCAACGCTTAAAACATATTCAGCCAATGGTGGAAACAATATATATATATATATAGTTGAAATGGAGATAAGTTTTTATATTTCAATTTTTGCTTTGTTTGAGTTCATATTCCTGTAATTATAGTGTCACTTTAATTCACTCCATGCTCAGTCCTGAAATGTGCTTTACATTGTTGCTTTTGCAGCCTCAAAACATCTCCTTCCTCCTGAGAAGGAATCTGAGGAGAACTGAGCAGATGTTTTATTCAGCATCAGTATTTTCATATGCAATGGGTTTTTGGCCAGGATGCTTTTAAGGAGTCAGTAAGGATGCAAGTCTGGGCTCACCAGCTGACCCAGGGGCTGGGGTTTACTCCCTTCTGCACTTCCCAAAAACAGCAGAGATTTCCCAATTCTTCCTCACTTTTAGAGGATGCAGATGGTCCCTTTGCCAGTCTTTATTCTGCTGGTATTTCATTATCCTTGGAATATTGTCTCCTTGAAAGATGCTCCTTAAAAAAGAAGCAGAGTTGAGAAGTCAGGTACAGTTGTAGGTCTTGGTTACATCTGCCATGTAAATTATTTTTCAAGCAGGATTAAGAGAATGTCAGGTCATTGAGAATGTGGACAGAGTTCAGCTGAAATTTGGTAGCCAAATGCTGGCAGAAACTTTGTGCCATATTCATTGAATATTTGAACAAGCTGGGATTACGTCAGTAACAATGGCACAAATTTGTAAGTTAAATACAGGAATGCCTCCTAGCAAATGACAGAGCAAACTCTGTGATTTGCTTCAAACTTAGATATTATCTTACCCAACTCCTGACATGAAAATGTGGCAAGTGCAAATATGTTTAAAATAAATAAATCCCTTCAGAATCCTTTATGCTTCCATTTCCACTTGCATGAAGACATCTCACCAAAGACATTGCTGCTGTATGATACTTCTTTCAGACCTAACTGAACAGGATTTAAAAAAAGCTTTAGCATGGCTTTATGGCAAGAATATTCATGAATACAAATCTATAGTTTGCTCACATCTAGCATAATCCAGGTACACATTTTTCCTGTGCATTCATTCATGGAAAATGTAACAAAGATGAAAATCCCATATAGAACCATAGTTTTTATATTTGACCATCTGTGCTTCTTGCTGCCAAGAAAATGTCCTTTGCCTTTTCTCCTATCGTTTTACTGACACTCTTGGCAGGTGGGGCTTTTATGACCATTTTATTATTTTACCTACTTTTAGTCCTTGTCTCCCCTCTTTAGGCTGTCTTAGATGGAAGTATTTAAAGAATATGCTCCCCTATTTCCTGCTGCTTTCTTGCAACAGAGCATTCTGTTCACTCATTTTGTTTCTCACCATGACAGATGCCGTCCCCTCTGGCTTTTCTGCTTCCACCTTGTGGCTTGTTACGATTGCTGCTTTAAAAGTGAGCATTCCTCATCCCTCCCCCACCTCCTGTGCATTGACTCTGGGAATCTGTTTATCCAGCAGGCAGCCTGCTGGAGCTCTGGATCTCCAGGGATCACCCTGCTGCATTAGCATCATCTTCGTGTTTGCTCATGGCAACTGTGCTGGTTTCAGCCAGAATGTGGCTCTGCCCCGAGCTCCCTGCCAAAAAGGGAGGAAACTCAGTCACAGCTGGAAGAGCAAACACAAAGAAGGAAAGGAGGACTGGCCATCAGTGTGGAATTGACCCCTACTTCTGTTCCTGGGCTTGTTGAAGACCTTTCTGAGTTTTTGTAAGCACAACCCACCTGGATAACCCAGAGGAAGTCCAGCTCAGGCAATCACCCGTTCTTCCCAGCAAAGTCACTCAGTCTTTCCGGTGGAGACCTGTCTTCTTCAAAGGAGGGATCTCTGGATGTGTCCCAAGCAGCATGTCATGTCTAACTCCCACACTGCCCTTCCAAGGGCAGGCAAGGATGCCTGATGGCTTTGAGGGATGGCTTTGTTGGCACTCTGCCCCAGGTGTGGTGCTGGGCAGAGATGAGTCTGACCAGGCTGCACTGGATAGAGTCAGTGCTCACCTGGAATCTGGTCCTTAAGGTCAAGCTCTGAGCCACCTCCACCCCTTGGCTTTTCATGTGCTAAGTGCTGCTAATCATGTTCTTCAGCTTTCATTTTTACTTCCAAACTCTGTTGGCAGGGCACTGCCTTGTGCATTTTAAGATAAGCCTCAAGAAAGTATTAATAATACTACACGAAAGTGCTGGGCATAATCAGGAAAGGCCTTGGCTTTCTTTCAAAGAGCAAAAATTCAGTTTTGATCCAAACCCACGGTTGGTACTTACAAAACCATAATGAAAAAAGTTGCCCAAGCTCTGATCCATATACATTCCTGTACTGTTTCTTGGTACATCTGTAATCAGAGGGATGTAACAAATGGGTAAACAATTTGTCACATCCTTAATAAACTGCACAAAAGAAAAATCAAGATCATGTTCCAAACCCATTTAACAAAAACTCATCAAATTATTTAGTGTAATTGTGGTCTCCTGGATTTTGATTTGTTGCCAGACTATATTATTTAATGCACTCAGAAATGAAGAATTGGTATTCCACTGGCACAATGTATCAGAGCAACATCAAAGACATTTATAGCTTGTGTACTGAGTTGCACATGAGTTTCAGGAAAATATTCTGTTTAAACACACTTAGTTGTGGGGTTTTTTTTTTATATTGAGCATTATCAAGGATAACAATATTTCATTGGAGGCAGATGACTATCCAGAAACATAATTAATCATGATTATTTATGCCATACCTAATTATCAGGAAATAGCCCCAGGGATACACTTCAGTTATATTTCAGAACCTTCAGAGTATAATTACTTTGCTTTGTATTAAATATTCTTTCCATACTCTTGAAGAAGTTTAGAATGTATTTATTAAAAATAAGGTCACAAGAATAGAAATAAATAATGTGCAAGCAAGTAATGAAAATATGTGCATTTGGGGAAGTTCTGAGTTATTACGAGGAAGTACAATAATTTAATTCTCTTCATAATTAGGTAAAAGAAATAGCTTTCTACCGTATTTTTTAATATGTGAGCAGAGTAGCATAACAGCTAGGACTTTAAACCATGGACCTTTTAAAATTCTGTTAATGTGGTGCAAAGTGGATTAAAAGTTGAGAAAAAATACAATGCTACCTAAGGGTTTGAATGTGCAAAGACTTTTAATTTGTAAATTTTGAAACCTATTTTTCAGTGAAGACCTTTCATATGCTGAGTTTTATAGCTTCTGGTGTTGCTGCAAAAATATTTAGATGCATTTCTATCTTATTATTTATAACCCATTGTGTGTAATTAAAACATTTAACAGGAGTTGTAAAATTAGGTAGGCAATGTACATGAGTGTGTATGTCTATAATTTACATTCCTAGTTGTTAACAATATTGAATACCTTTAAAATAAAGAAAGGATAAGATTCAATAAAAGACCTCAAAACATGCACACACTTGTCGACCTAAGCTATAATTTTATTGAAGGACATACCACACAACAAAGTCATTCCTGTATAAATGAAATCCTGGACCTTTTTTTTTTTTACAAAAATAAGGTTTTTTCCCTGAGTTTTATTTTATTTTTTTTTTTAATAAAAAAGTCAACAGCATATTTTCAGCACCGCTATAGCCTGAGGCTGTTTTTGGGAACATGGTTCTTGCGTAACAGATTTGCAGAACTATGCTGGAATGCATGTTATTATACAGTCTGGTTAAGTAGGCTGGGGGAAGAGGGTTAGTTTTGGTGGGGGTATTTTTCGTTGGTTTTTTGGTTGTTGGGGTTTTTTTTTGGTGGTGGCTTTTGGTTGTTTGTTTTTCTTTTGTGCTTGTGTCATGATTGGGAAATTATGTATGTCCAGGCAGTACCTTTAATAATTTTATTAACTGCCAGAATATGAACTCAGAGGAACTCATTCAGTGCAGCATTTTGGTGGAGCTCCTGACCACAATTCAGGTTGGTCACGGTGATGTTGGTGGTTAAACCTGGCTTGTACCAGCACCAAAAGCCTCAGCACAGCTCAGCGAATGGCCCTGGGAGTTTCTACAGAGTGAGTGCTGATCTCTGGGGCTGGCAGGAGTGCTTTAGCATCTCTGCAGCTTCACTCCTCAGGCCAAATCTTACACAGGTCCCACCACTTTGGGGTCAGGTTTCACTGAGGCTCCTGCTGGGGCTTGTCTGTGATTCAGTGAACGGCAGGTGAGGTGCCTTGGCAGCCACATCACTGCTGTACTTAATGGCCATAGCCTGGGTTTAATGCCCATGTGGTTTGTGACACAGTTTTGAAATCTCTTCAGGGTTTGTCTTTGCAAAAATCTAATTTCAGTGAATTTAGAGGATTATGCTCTTTGTTAAATTATTCAACCTGCTTAAATATTATGAAGAAAAATAAAAATGGGTATTGTTTTAAAATGCTAAGGAGGACTGCCTGATGTTAGAGTTGAAAGTCAGGAATCTCCTTTTAACACTGGGCAGACAAATACAGAGATTTGCTAGAATTTAACATAGAGACAGCCCTCAGATAAAGTCCATTGTGGTTTAATGACAACGCAATGTTTATCTAAACCAGTGATGAAAAACAATGTGTACATTTGAACTGCCACTCCATTCTTCCTGTGAATAATCTTATGGGAAACTGACTGTTATTTGGTGAAGTATTTCCTTAACAAAGATCTGATTTTTTCCCATCTCCTATCCAAAATTTTTATTCTCTGTTTGTTTCCTAGCCTCAGATGGACTATTTGTTTTGTTGGGTTTTTTTACCTATTATTTGAAACAGCATTAGCATAGAAGGCAAAGCGTTTTGGTAATTGAACATTCAGTTAATTAAACCAACTAACACTGAATGCCAGTGTTATGAATTGACCACTTTCCCTTGGCATTTTCTCCCTGTAAATTTATCCACTTCCCTGAGATTTCTGAGCACTACTGTTGAAGTGTGCACTGCTTCTTGATGCTGATGAGCAGAAGCAACCTTCCTTTAATAAGGCACTAAGGTGGAAACAGTGATCAAGTGACTTTTTAGAGAATATTAAATGTTTAATTTTAATTTATTCCTCCCAGTATACCAGCCTCCAAAGGCAAACCCTGAGAAAGATGCAGCAAAACTTATTTATCTGATGTTGATTCAGTTTACACTGAGGTGAGCCCAGGTATTTCCCTGAGCAAATTCCCTGAAGCCGTGAGTGGTTAAGGTGAGAAGCTATCCATCTCCAAAAGGCTTAGCGGAGCTCAGCTGCCAGCAGCATGTGGGAAATGAAAAGAGAAAAAAAAATAAAGAAAGGAAGAGGATTCTAGGAAAGAGAAACTGTTCTTCATAAAATCTTAACATGTTATTTTTTCCAGAAGGAACCATCTTGTGTTTGTCTAAATACCTTCCCTACCATCACATGGCTGGTTTGATCCAGAGCTTCTGCATAAATTCCTGGGCTGGGCCAGACACCTCAGCTTTTGCCACATCTTCTTTTCCCAGTCTGAAAGATATTTCTTTCCTCAGCTGATTTGAAATGAGTGCCATAGCCTCCAGAAAGCCTCAGTTCAGTTCTGGCTAGAGAGGAATGGAGGGCAGGATAGCTGTGAGGGAGAGGAGTTTGCTAAGCTGGGAAAAGTGGGCACTGGAGATCTGAATTTTCTCAAGTTTTGATCTGGCATGTTTGGAAAAAGGGGAGAGATCAGGGTTCCTTTTCCCAAGGACACAACATAAGGGGGATTATTGTTTTATGCATGATGCACATGAAACAATCCACAATAGAAGTTTCTTATGAGATAGACGTAGAATGTTTTAGATAAATCTTTTCCTCAAAGAGAAATTCTGAATCTTGTTGTAGTGTTGCTGGTAAGAGCCTATGGCACATCCTCTGGTGTAAACAAATACACACTGCCTTCCATTGAAGATTTCAGGAGAAAACAGGCTTCCCCCATTCCGAAGCATTTTTCTACTTTATGTGGAATTGTGAAAGCAGCTTCTGCATTATTAAAAGAAATTACTCCTTGACCATTTATTTTTCTCACTTTCCATTTAATATTTTACACCTTCTCTATCTCCCAAGGGTTTTTTTACTGCAGGATGAGAGATTTGGCTTATGGTGTCCATCACGTCTAATTGATCTCTCTGGTTGTAGACCCTGGAGTGTGACTTCACTGAGAAATACACTCCAAGCATAAGCTGGGAAAATAATCTCCTTTCTTTCAAGAAACTGCAAGCTCAGTAGGGAAAGAATGACAGAATTTTGGCAATTATTCTGCTGTTTGTATACATATTGTTTCCTGGCGTTTTATTTCAAATTTTTCCAGAGTAGAAGTCCATCTTTTAGCAGCCAATTCTCTCCTCCAGTCTTGCCAAGCCACAGCAGAATAGAAGAACTATTTTTAAATTACCATCTAATCAAATTGTTTGAAAACCTATTAAAACACTACATATAAAATTTGGAGATAATTTAAAATTCTTTCTGGAACCTATTTGCAATTGCCGAGGCTCAGAAACAATCCAAGGGAAAATTGATTTTATATGGTACCAAGTTTCCTATTTCTTACAGCCATTTTAGCCACTGTAGGTAATCTCATATTTGAATATTCAGTGCACAGTAGAGACAACAGTACAGGTATTCACTGCACATCCAACCCAAAGGAAGGAAAGAGGGAAGCTTATAGAAATGAGCACCTTTGTACCGTTGTTCTGTTTTTCTGCCTTGTCCTAAATTCAGCCTTGACCTTGGTTTACTTGCACTAGTGCATGGCAGCAATGACCTTGACCTCCAGAGTCATCCCACCTACCTCAGGTCATTTGGAACAGGAAGAACCTAAAGGTCATGGAGATGTGCCCTTAAAAAAAGGCTTAGGTTTCTCTGTATGAATCCTCATTTGGCATGTGGATGTCCTGTGATCCTGTAGGGTTTCTGTGTAATTTTAAAGACTTTTCTGTAAGGTCTTAGTAATGGTGATAGACTTTCATACTTGACCCTGTTTCCACTTGCTTGCCAGACACACCCCCAGTTATCGGGCCACTGCAGGCACCTCATCTGTGAAGATGGAAGAGAAGAAGTAATCCCTACAAATGGCAGCTGAAAATTTCTTCAGGAAACTTGCCAATAACAGGGCCATGAATATGAAGGTAATTAAGGAGGGCCTCTACATCCATGCTACATGTGAGAATATGAAGACACCCATCAGTACTAGGACTTTTCTCACCTGATACTCACTCCACTACTTTTCTGAGGTATGTACTATTTTATTTTTTTTTCTTTAATAGGGGAGGCTCATTTTATGACATCAAAAATATGTGAAGGTATTTTTTAAATTTCAATAACAAAAAACAAGCATACTGAAAAAAATAGACATTTATATCTGACCTTTTTAATAAGCCTTTCCCTTTAAAAAAATCTTTTAAAATGTTAATTTCCATTAAATATTCATTTGGAAATATTTTTCTGGTTTTTTTGTAGAAGGAATAGCAATCTTTTATAAAGTTCTCAAATTGTAATTTAAAAACCCTGGTTTGGGTAAAATGAAATATTGTATTAAGTGATTTTTTTTTTATTTTTGGGCTGTTTGATTCACTACAAATTGTCATCAAACTGTCAAGAACAGCAGCAGCAGGAACATCAAAGACAAGAAGCAGCACAAGAAGTGTTATCTGCCAAAAGCTGTTTAGACAGGAAGATGTCTTTATTTCTAATGTGTCTAGGCTAGGTTTTCACTTTCCTTTTTCTTACCTTTTATTCACTCATTAATAGTTGCATAGTTTACTAAAGAACTCTAAATGCTGGTTTTTCTTTTATTAGTGTTAAATGCAGAACAAATCCAATCAATAATTCTGTCTACTGATAAATAGATCTAGACTCTGGGTGCCGTTAAGAGTAGACAAAATGAGCGTTACAGATTAACAAGTATTTTGGTCACATTGCTCGTTAAATTCAGCTAAAATGCAACAGCATTTTGTAGGCTTATACAAGATTTTTAAAAAAGAAGAATATACATCATACCTGGCTTTTGCTTTTTGCTTCTGTCTTTTAAATTTCATATCTTTGCAGGTGTCACACTCTTTGTTTTCACATAGCCACTGCAATCATCCATTTTCTGTATTTATTCAACATTAGATTTCTGTATTTATTAGCATTTAGATACAGGAGGTACTCAGGCAGTCAGTGCAATAATTTTGAAGAACCTCACCAAAACCCATTGAAGTCAAGAGAACATCCTACATTGGCCTCAGCAAACATGTTGTTTAGAAAGAAGTTAGAGATGTCAATTGAGCATTTTAATAAAGTCTTTCAAGTGTAAATTCAGTAGCTGCACGTCCCCTTCTCTTCATGTCACTTCATTACATCTCACTGCAAAAGGTCCAAGCCATAGCAAGTGATAAATTTCCTTTTATTAGGGAGCAGTGACAAGGAGCTGTGGCTTATGTTTGTTTTGGCCTGACTGTTACTCCCAAAGTCACTGAAATACAGCATGGAAATTAAAATATTGAAAAGAAAATACAATAACTGTGAGTTTCTGCTCTTATCTACTGAAAAGTGAAACATTTCTAGAGGCTGTGCTCCCTGTGGCTGGTGAGAAGCTCTGGTTAGATGTGAGTGAACATTAGAAATATCTCTGGTTTTTAAGCTGAATCTTTATATCTGAATAATTAGGAAATCTCCAGGGCAGGGAATTCTTCCAATCAAATATATGCATCAGAGAAAAATATTAATCCCACAAACAAGACATGAGATAGCACATCAGTCTGTTTGTAACTCTAACACATCAGACTCCTTTGTAACTCTGTGATAGTCTTTTCCTGACCCATAAATGTCATTCAAAGTATTTTCCACTTCCTAAATCACAGAAACGTTACATTCCTATATCTGAAAACCTTAATTTTATAATTCTATTACAATCTGCATTAAAGACCTGAAAATTCAAAATCCCCAGTGAAAAGGGGCATTTACACAAAGTTTATTTTTAAGTTAGGCATAGCACTATTCTTTTTTATAAAACTGAAACACTGTGCAGGAATTTGGGCCCTTTTATTTTATCTTGTGTCACGCTACTATAGCATATGATGTTATGTAATTTATTCTGAAATATGAATTTATTTTGAAACCCAGCCTCAAAGCATTTATTTCTGGAAAAAAAATTAAACTCTCTAATTTTACTGTGTCAGAAAAAGATAATTTTTTTTTCCCAAACTTAAAGCTCTTCTCCAGAACAAGTTTAAGAGACCATCATGTGTTCCCTCTGGTTATTTTCTAGTAGGTTTAGTGTTTTGACTGCAAAAGTTTTGCACAGAAGTTGCCTCCATCCTGATCTGGATTTTAGATGCTGCCAGAGTGTAAGTAAGGAATAGTAATAAAGTAAAATAACTGTAAGCAGAAAAAGTAAGAGAAACAAGGCAAGTATGCATTTGCTTTAGTGTAGGCAGCAGCATGCCTCCACACATTCAATTCCCCCATGGCCAGGTTCCATTTAGCACTTAGGCTGCTTTCATACATATATAAGTTTTTCCTGAGCTACCAAATATTTCCTCTTCTCCTTAAGGATGACTTTTAGGTGTAAATGAATGTGAAGATGTGAAAGGTGCGACTTTGAGGGTTGCTGAGCCCTTTGAAACATTTAAAAACGAGCTTAGATAAGTGGAGGTGAAAAAGCTACAACAGTAATGTGACACTGGGCAGCAGAGAAGGCTTTGAGGGCCTCCTCTCAAAAGGAAGAGTCAGCTAAAATTCCCTATTGAACTAATGGGGAAAGAATGCTAACGAGGAAGAACAAACAAATCCTGCCTGGTTTGCCAGTGTCCTGATTTATGTACTGCATCAGGACTCCCTTTTTGTTTCCCCTCATCTTTCCAGATCTATTGATGTAGATGAAGAAGTTTTCTATAGAGGAAGTGAGCAGCAGAATTAACCTTTTACCCATGAATTAAGCAAAAAGAAAACCCCAAAACCAAAAACCCCAAAAACTAAACCAAAAAACCACCAAAACGCAAAAAAACTAACCAAAGAAAAACACCCCAAAAAAACCAAATGGGAAAAAGATAAAAGAGAGAGACAGAATGCAAAAAAGACAAGTGAAACAACATATGAAGTCAATTGGTTGACTCAGGTCTTTATTAGCCAGAAACCATAGTGATCATTTAGCTGTTGCTATTTGAAAAGAAACAAACTAGTTCTGTACAGATCAAAGCATCAAGGAGAGAAAAGCAGCAAGGAAAGCAAATTCTGGTATTACCCAGCCAGTTAAAATGCCTGCCTTATCAGAACATCCACCCAAAATTTGAAACTAGCAGCATTACAAAAGTGGAAATAGGATTATTTTCACATTTAAAATTGACATAGGTATTTCTGATTGCATGTGACTGTTCCTGCAGGCTGCTGGCAGGGAGCAGCCATCACCCAAAAATGTGGTGAGACATCAGCATGGCCATGTGGTGCATCAGGCACAGCTGCCTCACGTGGTCCCACGATGTGCTCTGTCATTGTGCCAACCCCACAAGCACTTCTGAGCTGTAAATTGATTTAAAAACACTCATAATGACCTGCTTGCATCAGATCAATCAAAATTCATTACCGAGGTAATAAAGGTTCGTTAGAAACTGTCATGGATTTTCTTAATCACTCCCTTGGATTTCCAGGTCTTTGGTATTCAGGCACCTTTTCAGCAACTGAGCACTTCCTAGTAACTGTGTAAAGTAAGTGAGTGGAGGTGGGTCCAGAAAAACCACAAAAATATTGCACACCGAATATTCAACAGACTGCTTCTAGGTTACAGAACAGCTGCTTGAAACCAGACTTGTTGGTGCTGTGGTACATAAGAGTGAATATTTAAATGGTGTAGAAAGCCATGCTGAAAAGGGCAGGTCCCTCTGAGAGCGTGCTGGTGCCAGGGAGTGCTGGTCTGACCTCAGCACATGGTGCCTGCACATTTGGCATTGACTGATATTGACACAGCAATGCATTTCCTTACATTTTTCCTGCACATGGTGATACTGCTGCTTTCAGCCCTGCCCAAGTCAGTAGAAAAAACCTCAAAACCTAATCTCCCTCACTTTCAGGAGTTTTTTCCACTTCTTCCTTTGACTCCAGTCTGGTCTCCTCTCCTTGTTAGAGGCAATTACCGGCAAGCTGCCCAGTTTTACTGAGGTCACAATACTCACAGAATTAGGACAAGCTATGTTTTTCTTTTTGGCCTAACACTGAGCTCCCTTCCCTAGGCAGAGCTGTTTCTAGGTGTTAGAGTTAGTGCAAGAAACCTGGAGGTGAGAAAAGGAGTCTAGAAATGCTGAGTGATTTTGGGGTGGCACTGAAAAATGTGGAGGAATATGGAAGAAGAAAATGATAAGACGTAGGGAAGAGGATAGGAACAAACAGAGAAGTCTGTCTGTGTTTGAGGAGTGTGGAGCTACATGTTTTTCTGAGAAAAACAGTAAACATTATATGTGTTAAAAGGTGAGAGCTGGGGAAGGTTTGAATGGCCTAGGATGGAAGGCTGAGAAAAGACAGCAGGGTAAAGCAGCAGAGGTAAATTCAACTCCTGGCTCTCTTATTGGCTCTTGGCATGAACCAAGACACATTGTTTAGTCTTCTTATTACTTTGCCCCTTCTGATGTTCTTATTTTGTGAAGTCTTTGGGCCAAGAAATATACATCAAAGATTATGAGGCCCTCAAAGGGCTTGGATGCAACAGCAACACAGGTGAGTCCTGTCTGTGCAGAGTTCCTGTGGCATCAGGTCAGTGCCTGTCCCTGGGAGGAGACAGAGGCCCATGGCTCTGGCTAACAGATCTGGAGCTGGCAGCCCAGGCAGCAGATGCTAAGAAAATCTGTGTGGAAATCTTCAGTTCTGAAGACCTAACCTGGCTATGGAATTCTGGAACTAAAATAGGAGAGGATAGGGCATTTAATACCTTTTTCTATCTCTAGCCAGTAGGAAAAAGTACATGAGTTTGAGCATGACTAAATTTGGTGGAAAGGGAGTTTGCAATTGTGAGTAGATTCTGGGACAAAGCAGTAATGCCTGGGAGAGAGTTTTACATGTTTAGTGAAGAAAAGGCTGCCAAGAAAGGAGAGTGTGTCTGAGAGGAGGCAGGGATGCAGGGATCAGCCTTTCTAAGCCTATGAAAAGGAATCTTGTGAGAATTTTGGTAATAAAGGAGATAGGGTAAGAAAGAGAGTGAAGTGTGATAGAAAGGAAGTAAGCACAGGGAACCACAAAAAGGGAACATGAGAGCAGAAAAAGTTCTCTAAAAGGAGAGAGAAATGTTGAAAAACACTGGAAAAAAAAAAAGAGGAAGAAAAAGGGAAAGATAGGAAAAGAAAAAAAAAGAACAAATGGCAATTAATTCTGCATTGGATAGAAAAAAAATGAACTTAAGGAGAAAATTAATTAGAAGGTATCTGCAAAGATAAAAGATGATGAGAAAAGAAAGAACAGAATAGAATGAAGTAGCAAAGAGAAAGAGGGAGACAAAGTACATGTAAACGAAGATTTTAATTAGCACAAAGGATAAAGATATCTACAGGAAAAAACCATATGTATGAAATATCAGACACTCATTTATGCAGGTCCCTTCAGGCTCAGATTTTTATGCCTCTTTTTCACTATTGACATTTTAAAGTTGAACACAATTCTCTCTTGGTCGTTCTGACCATTTTATTCCCCTTGTGACTATATTGTTACTTCAGTAACACAGAATGATGTAATACACATCTTCCACATTTGTATTTATGGTTTTGCTCATTTTTTATCACTGTTTTCTACTGACACTGATTTCCTCATTAAACCAGGTTTTTTGTATCTATACTGACAATGTGTTTCTGGATGACAACTTTTCTTTTATCTGGGGAATGTATTTTGGTAGAACTGTTGGTACCCAGTCACTGTGCATTTGCACTGCAACTCTCAGCATCACTTACCACATGCACCTCTCAAGGAATGACAAATCTTTCTAAGGAAACAGCAGTGGTGGAAACTTATTCAGACTACATTTGCCATGAGTTTCTTCATGGGCAATATGGTTTATGAATATTATTGCAGTTATTTTTCCACACAGATGACTCCTATGAATTAGCTTTTGTCAAACAGACACAGAGTCATAAGTTCCCATTTCTGTCCCTGACACTAGCACAATCTGTGAATTTGAACTCTTCATTAAAGAAATTGGATGATAAAATACATCTGTCTCAGAAAGAGGTTTAGTTAATGGTGATAAACTATAATGAAAATCTGAAAGGCCTGATAACTTTTTTTTTTCCTTTTTTGAAAAGTTTGACATGCTGTTTTGTATTGTAGCTTCCTTTGATTCCCTGTTCTTGTTAGGAAAGCTGGTGTAATGAGGGAGGCAGAAGGGTGGATAATAACCCTGCCTTTAGCATCTGGATGGCAGTGTAGATTTAAACACAGCTTTAAAAGGGTACCACAAGTTTGCTTTGTGGTTGCTATGCTTTTTCAGACTTTGAATGAATTTGGTATGCACTATGAGAAATTTCTAAAGTAAACTTTGTATGGAATGGGAATAATGAAGGGACAATTTGTCTCATCTCATTAAACCAAATGGGAAACTTGGGATAATTCTGTGAATTTTATATGTTGTAACTTAAGGAATGACCCCAGAATGGGCAGGTGCACTTGCACAGACTTTGGTCTAGCTGACACAGGAGGAAATGCAGTGGAGATGTGGTAGTCCATACCTCAGCATTGAATGGGTCCTGGAAACTTTGTCCAGCTCATAGCAAAGCTCGTGTCACCTTGTCTTCACTGCTTGGGCCCTGCGCATAATTACACGTGGAGGAGAAGCTCTAACTAGCCATGAATAGAAGATAGGATTTCCAAATGGCCAGGGCATTCCCAGTGTTATTTTTCCCCCCATGCTCAGAGGCAGTGAATGATGCTGTCCTGAAGTGCACATCATGCAGAGCAGGCTCTGCTTCTGCCTGGGCAGGTTTTAACAAAAACAAGGTACCTTGGACTTCAGCTGGGAGAAGGGCTGAGCATGCAAGCTCACGCAATTCTGTGCTCTTTACTTGGGGCAGAAGGTTCTACTCCCTTGGCAGAGTCACCCAAATCACGGAAATACCTTGGCTGTATTTCCATGATCTTCTGCCACCACCAGCAACCTTCTTATGTGATGTTGCTGGAGTTTTGTTTCATATAGGTGGAATATCTAAACCCTGCCCTTCAAACCAAGAGGAAGGAGACTCAGGACTGCAGTGAACTTGGACAAAGCTTGCAAGGAATTTTCTGTTCTGAATAGGAGGACCATGGAGTGGAGAGTAGATGTGAAGGAAAGTGAAAGCTCCAACCAGCCAGCTCATGGTTCAGGTTCTGAAGCATTGTCAGCTAAAAGAGAAGCCTGGGAATATAATCTTCTGTCAAAGATCTCTCACAGCAACAGGGTTTCAGGTGTCCTTGCCAAACCACAGTAGATGATTGTCATGTTTGGAAGGGGATAATTTCTTTTCCTACTTGCAGTCTTGTTTTGTGTGGGACTGGTGAGAGAGGCAAATATATTAGAGGGGGAAAATGAATGTTCAGTCCTGCAGGAGATGGATATTCTTCCTGTCTAGGGCTTAATTACTGACAGCAGTAAGTACTGTTAGATTTACAAAGAAATATGGAGTTGCTTATCATCACCACAGGTAAGATGACACATGAAAGCTTCTTGAAGACTGAAGAAGTAATTCTGCATGTCACAGAGATGACATCCTTATACATATACATACACACATAATACCTTCCATTTGGCTAAAGGAAAAAAAAATACTGTTTTCCCATTCCCACTCTTCTAACTGTGCAATTATATTTCTGTATAAAGGGAAAAGCGAGTAGAGTGAAAAATAAGTGTCTTTGGTTTTACATGTGAACAAACGCATTTATTGTGTGTATGTGTATGTATACAAAGGGTTCTACTAAAATAAAGCCAGCCTGGCCAAACTGTTTGTCATCTCTGGGAGATTTTGTATTAAGTCTTGTGTTCTTACTAGCCTCACAACGATCTCAGATAAGGAAACTGCACCTTTGTGAACAGAACAGAAGAAAATCTATTGTTCTGATGCTTATCTATTTGCATATTTAGAAATAAGTGTGACCTCATTCTCCATTCATTGCTCTGTTTTATTTCTTCAGTTATCTCTGAATATATTTTCTTTGACCATGTCTCTGATGCAGATTACTTAATCTTAATGAGTGGAAACTCACTAGTTATTATTAAAACTGTTTAGACAATGTAAGGTTTCATTTTCTTGTGTAGGCTCTTCATATTCTTAATTGTAGGGATCTTATTCCCTCAAGTATCTGTGTTTCCATTATTAACTCCTATTAATAAATTGTATTAATAATGTACCACCCAGTCTGAGCTGAAACACTGCAAAATAAATCAAGACAGGGAGGAAACAGTCCTTGTGTTTTGTTTTAAAAGAACCAGAAGTATTTAATTTAAAAGTAAAGAAAGCCAAAGACAATATTGCACCAGATTCTCCATTTTGCTGACACCTTACTCTTCCTGTCCTACCAAGAAGCACTAAACATGCTCTGAATAACAGCAGAGAGACCCTGCTTTGAGAGGCTGACACACCTGGGGCATGAATTGAGTGTTAAGGTCAGACTGCCCTTGTGCAGAGCAATGCCAAACCTGCAATCCTGACTGTGGGATATTCAGTTGAAAAAAATTGTAATTCTGCCCTGAATTTCTCAAAGTGCACCAGCACCAACTCATAGAGCTGCAAAACATGAACAGCATGGTAAGGGTCTGCATCAAAGTGTCACCGCTGTGCTGCTGTAGACAAGCACTGCTGCAGCGAGAGGCATCCCCGGGCTGGCATCCCCTCATTGCAGCTGAGGGAAAAATGTCACTGCATGGAGGAACCAGGCTGTGGAGTCCTCATACAGTGGGAGGAAAAGATGGGAGGGGAGTTGGGAAAGAAGCCTGGGATCAGCTACAAACTCACTGCTGTCCAGCCAAGGCCTAAGCTTCCATCCAGGTGTACATGGCTGGACATGGAGGCAGGCAGAGCTTGCACCATGGGCAAGGAAAGAAGTGCTGGACCTTGTCCTGTGCACACTGGGGCAGGAAAGAGGCACTGAAGTGTCCAGGTGACAGAGCGGCAGAAGGAAAGCTGTGCATAAGCCTTCATGAAGTGTAGACTAAATCTTTTGCTTCATTAGGATGTAAATAATTCTATAAATAATTTTTTCTAAAATTAACGTTTTGGATTTTTTTTCCTATATTAGTTTCTTATATTAGTTTTCCAGTTCTAAATGTGTAGGTTGACCATTTCAGCATGTTGTCTTTTTGTAGGGCATTTCATAGTGCCTATTTCCCCCCATGCTTCCTATGAGGGCTTGAGCCTGCATTTCAATTTTAAGCAGCATTTTCTCAACATTCCCTTTCAGCATTGCCGCTGGTGATGCTGGGCAGAGAGAAGCAGGGACTGATCCCATCCATAATTACTGTGGGGCAGCTGAGAGAGCCCTTGTTGAGCTCGAAGCTCTGCTGACTCCTCTTGCCAGGGAAGGGCCTCCCTGCCAGGTGTCAGGGAGCCTGGACATGTCCTGCAGGATGTGTTATCAGCGCAGAGCCTCTGCTTCCACCGCTGGCAGAGCACAGTGAGCGCCGGGATGAGCAAATGCCAGAGCCTGTGCCTGGTGCAGAGCTGATCCTCTTGGCTCTCCTGCTAAATATTTCATTTGAACCAAGTTCAGGGCTCAGCCACACTGGCTCCAGAGCCCTGAACATGCCCTGCATGAATGAGATGACAAACTCAGCTCAGCTCAGATTGGCTCAGCTGATGCTTTCCTGATCAGCTCAGTTCGTGCTTCCAAGAGAGCACTTGCCACCCCAGCTCATTGGGAGTGAGGAATATGCAAGGGACAGCTTGCTAGCATTACTGGTGTCCCTAATAAGGTATTTCCTTATTTTGTGTCAGCTGTTGCTTCTCCCTTTAGGTCTTTTTTCCCTCCGCTACAGAGTTTCTAGTTTGCTTCCTCCTGAGGCTTTAATAAGAAATGAGGTTGAGGGAGGCAGAAGCAAGAACAATTGCACAGAAAGGATTCAGGTATCTAAATTCCTCTTGTGTAGAAAAGTACTTCTTAGCAAATACGGTCAAAAACATTTGGTGGAAGTGGCTTTATGCTTGATAGTATCAGCTTGTTATAACTGGGACATTTTGCAGGAAATATTGATTATAATGATATTTCACTTTGAACAAAATGGAAAGTAATAAAGCCACCTTCTTGCTTTCTGTAAGGCATCATTTCTCTAATGTTTTGAAATGACAAGCTGAACAGACTGGAACTCCTTGGCTCCATTTTGGAGGGTTTTCATTGCAAATTTTCCTTTTAAATGAAAAATTCTAACTGACAAATGTCAAAATAGAAAGTAACATTTTAATTAAAAACATTTGCAGGGAAGATTCTGAAAATAAGTATTCTGTTCTGATCTAATATGGAAAGATTCAAAATCCTGGACTGTCTCTGAGACAGAAATTCTGGCTCCTGCACAGCTCTGATAATATCCAGAGATGAAGCAAAGCATTGATCCTGGATTCCTTGACCAGTAAAACTGCTTTTGTCTGTGTGTGTGTGTTTTCTGCAGATGGCTTCCATCCCTCTTTATTGTAGCAGTTCCTAATATCAGCCAAAAATATCTGCACAAAAGCCTCTGTTATGTCTCTGGGCTTGAATTCTGGCCAATATTACATATATGGAGAATAGAAACCCAGTATCTTGAATGGCTATCTTTTGCATTGTACTGACAGAGCCCGAGCTGGATAAAATGCAGTGTGCAAACTGAAATTGAATGAGCCATAAAGTCTGAAATTATTCATTTGGGAAGTATGTTCTGAGCGTCACCACCACCTTAGAGATCAGGGAAAAATAAATAAAAGCATTTTCTCTTTTGTTATTAGTTTGTATCTTTGCTTACTGAACTGTGTGCTGAGAAGCCAGAAAGGTCCAGCAAGGGGCAGAGAACATAAAATTTCCATTATGCTGTTGCTCTGTGGCAGCATTTGGTATAGGTGAAGTGCCTTCTAAAAGCAACCTCTGCACAGGGCATGCAAAATATGAAGCAGCTTGCAAACTACATGGCTTTGTCTTTCATTATTGCAGAAATAAAACTTCCTTTCAGACATTGCCACAAAAACAGTAGTTCCAGATGCAGTTTTGTATTACAGACTAGCAACAACAAAGACATGTATTTCCTAGAAGTGCCCTTTTCCATTCCAATAACCCTATTAAATTCTATAGCTATATGTGTTCCTTATTTTAGAATTAATATATCTGAGAAGAGGATTGCTTGTCTGAATCCTTTACAGTGCAAGGGAAGAAAAGGTGTGGGTTTTTAGAGTAAGATGTCAATTGGAGTACTTGGGCTTTTCTAAGCTACATGCATTTTTAAAAAACGTCTATCTGGTAGTCACCAATTACTTTCCATTGCCTGTTGCTCATAGGGCAGGAGAATATACAGCTTGAGAAAACAAAGCTGAAACTATCTATTCATTATTCTACAGATTTTTGCTGCCTTTCCCTTTCCAAGGGGTTTCCCATGGCATATATCTCAATAACCTCTGCTCAGCCATGCAGGACGGCTCCTGGCAGGTGGGCTGCTCACAGCAACAGGGCAGCCTGGTCAGCACACAGCCTCCTCAAATGGTTGGGTGCCCCAGCAGCAGAGGATGTGCCTGTCCATCAGCGCTCCCCAGACCTCCAAAGCTGTCCTTGCAGTGCTCTTTGCTGCAGCCCAGGCACTGGGATGGGGCTAAAGTGTTGACAGGCTCAGGCATTGCACTGGTGGGCTAGTGATGATTACAGATTGCAGCAAACCGTGTGGTATTTGGAGCCTGTGCAAACTCCAGTTGGGAGATTCTCATCCCTTTTGCTCAGCTGAGCCCAGGGGATCCTGGATCATGCAAAGGACTGCAGAGTTTAAAGTATTTTCATATCTCTGGATTATGTTTGGAGAGAATGGTCTCATGCTGAAAGCTTCAAACCAGCATGGAGGAGAGCAGTTTGGGCCTGGCAGCAGGAGGGGATTTGGCCTTAGAAACCCATCCACCAGCCCCAGAGAGAGCCTTGCTTTCTGTCCAAATTGCAGTGCTGCCCTAGTGGGAGCCCACTTCCCCCCATCTGGCAGACGCTGCAGGAAGGGATGGCACAAGACACCTTGTCAGACATAAGGTTTCCAGCACACTGTAGTGACAGGGATTTTTTCTCTGTCATGGGATCAGGCAGCAGCCCCTGTTCCACCCACCTTTATCATTAATGAAACAATGGATGGCATATCTTGCCTGCTATTGTCTGGGTGGCAAATACACATCAGAAAGGGAATGAAAAAGCTTGACTGCTATAATTGTCTCCTATTAGCTTAAACATTTCTCCCTCTCTTCTGCACTTTGATTCAGACTAAAGATAAGGAAATGAGTAAAGATGTTATCTGGGGTTGGTTCACTTCCTTGTTTTGTGTCCTGTTGTTTAAATTTCTATTTTTTAAATTGGAAATGAATATTTATACTATCCAGTATCAATTGTAGTTTCAATGAAAACAAAATCCTTCAACACTTTTACTGTCGTTTTAATTTCTACCAGTCCCTAGGAAGCTCCCCTCAACAGGCTAAATGC
Organism: Zonotrichia leucophrys gambelii; assembly: GCF_028769735.1. Taxonomy (NCBI): domain Eukaryota; kingdom Metazoa; phylum Chordata; class Aves; order Passeriformes; family Passerellidae; genus Zonotrichia; species Zonotrichia leucophrys. The sequence goes on from NC_088169.1 coordinate 98,816,054, forward strand.
TTAGATTTAAATGACATTTCCTTGTTCACAAAAGCAATGATTTCTTATGTGATTCGTGTCACTGGAAAAAGTGACATAATTCTTGAGAGGAATGGGATCTTGTAGGTTAGGTTATATTAGTCTTGGGTTATCACATGAATCTTATTATTCTGTGTAAGTTCCTCATCTTTTTTTTATGATTCCATCATATGCCGTTGAAGACTTTGATGTGCATTCAGAAGCAGATTGAACTGTGGCAGGCAGTTTCCCTCTCTAGCTTCTGCCTGGCCCTTTTCAGGGAAACGTCTGTCCCCGCAATATGCACTGTGGGGCTTCTCCTCAATCTGTGCAGTTAACTGCCAGGCTTCTAAAAGGAGATTTTAATCTGATTTGATTCATGGCAACATACAGCCCAGCACAATGCGATGGTCAGGAGTTGGCTCAAAAGCCACCCAGTCACCTCAGACACAGGGACAGCAGCTTTCAGGAGGTGACAGAATGGGCAATGAGAGAGTAGAGACCCCTTCAGCAACAGGACTTCAATCTGACAGTAAATGTGTGGCAGGATCCTTAAAACCTCCCGAGGAAAAAAAGTTCCAGGACAACAAAATATTCATATACTTGCTCCCCCATCAACGCAATGCTTCTTTCCCCCATGTGCCTGCAGAAGTTCTTGGTCTGATGACAAGGATGGTGTGGAAAGCTTAAGCCATTGTCCTAGGGTGACAGCCATCTTCAGGTCTTTCTTGAATTTTCCAATAACATTCCAGTATAAAATCCAAAGGAGGAACAGCAGCATTGTCTATCATATGCAGCTCCTGTGAAATTGCGTGACACTAAAGCATAGGAAGGATAACAAAATCTTGAAAGCTGATAATCCCTGCACGTTGTTGGTTACAGAAAAGCCAGGTTAATACCAAAATATTGCTGCTGTTTCTGGTGCTGACATACCATCTGCTCTCCTTCTTGCTAGACTTGACCGGGTATGAACTTTAAAGCCCTTCTTGTAGATTACACTTATTTGTGTCTTCCGACATTCCAACTTGTAAACATGCTTTTGCTATTGGTTGTAGAAACCCATTTGCTTTAATGATGTGATAATTAGCAGCAGCAGACACTAGGGGTTGGTTTTTGAATTCTTTCTGGAAGGGTTTTGGTGGAGCCTGTTGTTAGCTCTCAGGTGCAGCAGTGTGTTCTCCTGCTGGCTTGGCAGTGTGTTTGCCTTGCTCCCAAGTGGTAGACAGAACAAAGACCATTTTATTTTGGCAGCTATGAATAGGAATGGGTAAAAAGTCTTGCTGCAAACCGGGTAAAGTGCTTAGAGCAGCGGCCCCAAGAGCTGATGGGTGAATCCCCTGCTGTCTTTTAACAGAAGTTGTACAAGGATAGTACAGTGCCATTTCAAACAAGAGCTAATATTAAGCCTAGCCAGACTGCAAGTAACCCAAAAATTACTCTGTTTCTATAGTAGGACACATTTTGAATGCAGCTGCCTGACCAAACTGAAATGGAAGTAAAAAAATATTCTTTTGGCTTAAAGGAAGCAAAATTCCTTTCTGAGATCATTATTGCATCTTGCTTTAGAAAGCATCCTATTTTTGAAATTTTCTATAGCAAGAAAGCAATTTATTAATTTATAGCAAAACTCCTTCTAGCAACCCACAACCCAATTTTCCTTTCTCATTACAAGTGTTTATGACAAACACATCACCCAGGATTTTTCTGTGCATGCAGACATGAATACAGCTTCCCTAAGTAATGGGATTGCCTGTTTTATGCCAGATACACATTTAACACATACATTTGTAATGCAATTATTGATGTAATGGATTAAATATGGAAACTACTAAACCCTAGAATAAGCTAATTTTCAACCACAGATAGGCTAGAAGGATTCATGTAAGCTAGGAGGAGCTAGTGCAACAAATAGAAAATGTAAGCTGTGACAGTATTCCTTGATTTATCAAAATTATTGGAATAAGTCTGCATGCCAAAAATAGACTAGTTCAAAGCTGTATTAAACCACAATGTTTTAAATAAATATAAATGCAAGTGTGTGCAGAAATTATGTTAAAAGAATAGTTTTAAGATTGCAGTCACTTTACCAAAAAATCAGGAAGTACCAGAATTACAATGAGTATCAGGAGATAAATGTCCACTCCACTGCATCTATGTATCATGGCATAGTTTTTAATGACACAGTTGCATATAGATTTTTTTCCAAAGGACCATACCTCATTCATCATGCAGGATGGATGCTGCTCACTTAATCAGCAGTTATTCAGTCTCTTGTTTACTCCATATTATACAGATGAGAGGACTCAAGCCTTATTTGCTGCACACTATTCAAAACCTTCTCTAAAGACAGAATTTTCAGTTGCCTCCTGGGCTTTTCTATTGAGCTCATCCCTCATGTGGTATCTGATCACTTTGCAATGAATGCATTTATTTATACAAGACCCTTGTGAGAATGAGAGATATTATTAGCCCTATTTTACAGATTCACAGACAAAATTCTCCTTTTTCAGTCTGAGGCACCTATGGCCAGATTTTTCCAGTGTTCTCAGCTTTATCTGTTTAAAGCAGAGTTCAGGTCCTATTGAGCTCAGCTGCAGCTGGAATACTCAGCATTTCAGGAAATCAGGCTCCAGAGTATGAAGTCAGATACCCAGAATATAAAACACAGAGAATTCTTTCTGCTTAGAGGAGCTTTGCTTTTTGCTGTTCCTGACTTCTTGTCCAATCCATTCCTTCCCCCTGACCCCTTTCCCTGACTGCTGCCCCGTCTCCTCTCAGGCACAATGAGGGGAACCAGGGTCAGGCATGGCCAGGAGATGACTGAATTCAGAAGGTGGACAGCAAGGAGGGGCTCGAAGAAAGGATTTAGAAACTTTGTCTGGGCTGGCAAGCAGTGTTAGAAAAGCAGTGCTCAGCTGGAGTTGATACTTGTGAGGAATATCAAGGAAAACAATAGAAGCTTCTGTGCAACTCAGCAGTAAAAGGATGAACAAGAAAAACGTGGGCCCATTGCTGAATGTGCAGGTGATTTAGTGAAAGGAGATGGCTCTCAGGCTGGAAATAAGAAAAAATGTTTCCCAGTGAGAACAGTCAGGGGGTGGAGCTGGTTGCTGAGAGAGGCTGAGCAGGCGACATCCTTGGAAGTTTTGAGGGAGGTTAAATGGATACAGCCCTGATAAGCTTGATCTGACTTCTTGACTAACCCTGCTTTCAGCAGGAGTTTGGACAAAGGAAATTCCTTGTGTCTTTCCCACGTAATTACCCTGCAGTTTCATCACCGCTATTTCACAAGCATGTTTTTCCCAAAAAACAAGTCACCTAAGATTTTACTGTGTTCTTTTAAAAATTTGAACTACGGTTTTTCAGAAACTTAACTGCAATAATCACACTTTAGTCCTGGGCTGGCTCATGTCCAGCAAGGCAGGCATTTGGCATTTACTTAAATTTTCCCTGCAGATATGAACAGAGAGATTCTTTTCCTTTCTTGCAATGGGTTCCTTGCAATGAGGTGAAATTTGGGAATTTTATTTGTGGGAAGAGGAAAATTACATTCCTGACATAAAGACAACAGTCCCTTTAAAATAGGAGGAAGAGGGTACTTTTCAGATTGAGGTTGGGTGAAGATGCCAAAAAACAAAAAACCCAAAACCAACTAACCAATCAACAACAATAACAACAAAAGGAGATCCCACAAAAAACAAACAAACAAACAAAACAAAACAAACAAAACAAACAAAAACAAATAAAAAACCCCAAAACCAACAAAAAAACAAACAAAAAAACCCCACCCCCAAAAACCCAAAAAACCCAACGCAAATATCAACAGGGGAAAAATTGTTTTCCTCTAACCTCAGATAAAGAGTAATCATATTAACCGCAAATAAAGAAAACCACTAACCACCACCACCACCACTAGTGGAAGGAATACTTTCACTGAATAGTTATAGCCTCACAAAGCTGTAAGGTATCTATATTGGTACGGCCCAATGCTGAGAAGAGTCTTAAAATATACTGTGATCACCAAGTCACCTAGGACGAGGGGTTTTGTAGGAATCTTTCTGCACATTACTTTCCCATGATAAAGATACAGCAAGCAGGAAACACACTGCCAGAAAAGAATGACAAATGGAAACCTGCCTCAGCTGTGGTTCTCTTGAGTGCACAGCCTGAAGCATCTCCTTGTTCTCACAGAAATATTTCTGAATATTCTCTTTTGGTGTGCAGTATTGTGGATCAAATGAAAATAAGAAAAGTCCTTAAGAATTTTTCCATCTATAAATGGATTTCAGAAATTTCAAAGTGCATTGCCAATAAAGATGTAGTTTAAAGGTTTGAAAGTACAGAAGATTGCATAAGTGTAAAGTTGTGCCCTATTGATTCCTTGCTCATTTTCTCTCAACCAACAGAATGGTTTTAAGTTTCTGTGAGGGCCAAGGAGATGTTATTTCTGTGTGAGTGCAATTTACTTTATGTATGCATAAATATACCACACACACACACAAACCCGTGTGACTAAGCAGGTACACTAAACTAAGAGAAGGCACATTTACCTGAAGAACACATTAGAGCAGAGAGATTTCCATCGCTAACTAAGCCAATTTTAAATCCATGAAGGTATTTCACCCTTTAGGAGATGCAGTGACATAAATATTGCTTCCTTAGTTGGAGCTGAAATCCATTAGGCAGTTATTTCTCTTCCAGAGTGGAGGTCCCTGCAGAACCAGTGTTGCTGCTGGGAAGCTAAAATCCTCCTGTAGTGCCAAGAACCTTTACATCTCTTTTCCACTCCTCTCCTAATATTACCATTTTTTAACATGAGCAGTGCTCTCAAAGTGGATGTACGTGTAAGTCCAATGGGATTGCTGGGATCTAGATGGGGCTGCAAAACCTCAGCTACTCAACAAACACCAAGGCAGTCAAGTTGTGGGCAATATAATCTTCACCAACACCCTCAGGTTTTAACATTTACAGCTCTGGTCACCATGAGCAATGATGATGCCCTTTCTAGACCACAGGAAATAAGCTGGGACACCACTTTGTCCCTTTCTGAGATGAACTCAAAATTTCATGCTGGGCCATGCCCTGCAACCCGACTGAAGTTCAGCCAGCAGATGAATGAATGAATGCCTAGATGTCACAGCAGGCTTAATCCCTGTAACTTTAATTTCCTTTACCTTTATAGACTAGCAAAAGGAAGATGTAACTTTTTAATTTTTTTTAAAGGAATGAATCCTGTGGCTGTAGGGGATGGCCTTCATTGAAGCAACTTTTTATTTATTTTCAAAAAAAGAAAGCTTTAGGTATATTGGAATCATTCAGTGAAAAAGCACAGAAAGAACAGGTCATCCTCTTATCTCTCATTTCCTCTGCTTCTTTTCTACCCCCTCATATGGTTTGAAGAAGACTTTTTGACATCTGGCCTTCAATTTGGGGCTGTTTTCGGCACTAATTTTTAGTTTCACTGGGAGCATTTGAACTCTTGAATAGCATTTCTCTTATCTTCACCACACCAAGTAGTTACTGCTACAAAAGGGGTGAGATAGAGAGAGTACTTCCCAGCTGAGGCAACTGCTGCTACTAACTTGCTTTTTGTACTGAACACTGAGTCATGCATGAGGGTCAAAACAAGATTTATTTTTCTGAGTTAGAAGAAATAAATAAAAATTGAGAACAAACAGACAGTTGTCATTGACAGTCAGTTGGTACCTAGTGAATTATATTCTTCAGTTAGCAAGGATTCCTATGTGCACTAAGAAACATTTTTCCTAAGTACAATTGCTCTTGGAGATATCTGTGATGGTACTAATTCTATAATTATAACCTTTTCTATATCTTAAGTCTCTTCACTTCCTGCTTGATAATTTTGCATCTTCAGAGAAGGCTGAGGAAAAGATCTGTCTTTCACAAGAAGGAAGGATCACGTGTGTCGTGAGCGTCTCACTGACATGTGGCTCCTTAAACCTGTGGCCTCATAGTGAGTTTACAATTTTGGGTGGGGCACATACAGCTTGTCAGACCTTGCTGGTGACTTGATATGGACATTTTTCAGTGTTTTTGGTTGTCAAAGTGCATTCATTAAAAAGATGAAAGCATTTGATGAACAATTATTTGTTACAATGCTGCTTGCTGTTTGTGGATCCCTCTTGGCCCAAGGCAATCAAAGAGGGAGAGGGCTGGTGTGGGATGTGAGGGCTGCTGTGAAGATGAAGGTGCTGGAAAGTCATGTTGCTCTGTGGTCATGGAGAGATGATGTTGGGGAAGAGAAAGCAAAATGGCCAGGTTAGAAAGGTTTCTTCAAATGGGAGGTAGATAGCTGAGGAAAGGTTTATAGGTGGAGGCTGTGCAGCGAAGGGAAGAAAGATTCACAGTAGTTTTCAGCAGTAATCTTGTTCTTTGTTTTTTAAACAAATGCCTTTGTTCATTCAGAAGAAAAGATGAATAAGGGGTACGATGGTAGTATAGAAAGCAGTGAATGCTAGAGGAAAGGTAAATCAGTTGTGGCTACTTACTATAGTACAAACACACAAGATAATAGGTATTGGAAACATGTCTGTCAAAGCAAAGAAGCCACAGAGAAAGGCCAAGTACAAGTGAGAAGTACCTATTTTCTGAGTTCAATATTCATAACAGGCATTCATGGACAAGCCTAGACTGTTATTTTTAAGGTCTGCAATACAGTTATTGCACATCCCATTGATGCCTGGGCAGAGGTGACTGGGATTTGTAAAGGGACAAAAGTGCACCAGCTCAAGGTGACAACTCAATTGTCTAGATCTGTTCAAACATGCTACAAAGGCAAAGAGGATGTGAGTGACATCTTTGTAATGTGGTAACCCAAGGCCCCTCTACCAGCTCTTGCAGGTACAGAGAGGCCCTTGGGCCTTTGCTTTGTGAGAAGTGTGTACTTCATGGGGGGCTGCTGTGGGAGCTGGAAGCCACCCTGTATAGTCAGCAATCCCACAGGTCCCCATGAAAGGCTGTTCTTGGGCAGAGAAGAAAAAAGGTCCTAACCATGCAACAGGGAGGGCAGAAAGCTTGCTTGGGCTTGGGCTCTATCTCCACGCTGCCTCATGCATCAACACAGCTTTTGCAGGATGCATCTGCAGCTTCCACAAAGCCCTTGTCCAGTTTGGCAGCAGCAGCTGACAAAGGGCAGAGGGATGTTGGGGAGTTACTGCTGCTGCAGACCCTTGATCTGAAGGGAAGTGAGTGAGATGCTGCCCAGAGGGCCTAAAAGGGAGTAGAGGTTTATAGAGATGACATTTCACTTTATGGGAAGTAAAAGGAAGGACATGATGTAATCACTTTGGATATTATCTTAAAGGCTCCTGGACTCCAGTGGAATGTAGAAAAACATAGACTGTCAAAAGTGAGGTGCTGGCATTTAAAGCATATCACTGCTGAATCTGGCTGGGGAGCAGAACAGCACAGGCACTTTTTTCTGAAAACCCTGATGCAAGCTTTAGCATGTTCCTGAAATGGACACTCAGAGAAATAAAGAGCTCAGAAATTATGCTGCTTGGGAGCTTTGATTGGAATAAATTACAATCAGGAACATTATCTTTCATAAAACAAGCTCTTTTTGGTTCAAACCCCTTCTGCTCCTTGTGAAGCATCAGAGAGCAGTAGAATTACTTTGGTGTAAAGTTATTTATTTCCAGACTTCTGGTAGGCTGCAGTGAATTATAGTTACTGAACCAGCTTTTATCTAAGGTTCCTGAAACTGAGCAATTAACTTTCTGACTTTTACACTAAAGCAATTCATGTAAACAGATTGTGGGTATGAAGCAAAATGTTTGGCAAGTCTTAAACTGTGAATCAGTTGTTGATTTGTCCTTTTTTTGTTTCTTTTATTTTCTGAACAAAACATAAATTTTCTGTCTGTAGTGGATTATTTTTCCTAATGTATTGAAATGTGTGTATCTTTGGGGTGTAGAAGAATCCCCAGAAAGAGTCTCAACCCCTGGCAATTTACCATAAGGGGTGAGACGATGCCTCTAAGGAACAGGCATTTGGGGAATTGTTACAAACAAGATTCCATCAGTTATGATGGAATACAAATTTATAAGCAGGAAAATATTGCCTTGCATTTACCACAAACAAGAAAATGTGGCTGCACTTAATATGAGGTAGGTCAGGCGATATAAATGAATCTCCTTTCTTATCCTTCCTACTTCAGTGAGTAGCCAAGCCAAGAGGATAAGTAATGTATCTCCTTTGCATGATGATACCTCCAGCCCTTTGTCCTTGCTTTGCAGAGCTCAACAGTATTGCCACATAAAGTGTCATCAATATCGTAGAAGCTTGTCCCTTTTGAATAGATGGGACACCTTCAGAGTCCCTGAAGATACAGGCCTTGTTTAATGTAGACCTTGGCTCACAGCTGCCAGGGCTACCTCGATGGTAACTTCTAGGGAATAGTAATATGCCTATTGACTTCTCTAAGACTGGTCCTTGCACCTCCCCAGAAGATATTGCACTAGGAAGATTATGGAGCAGAACATGATAAAAAGGACTTCTCTGACTCCTTTGACTGCTTAATAATTAATTATATGACCTCTGTTTAGAAGAAAAGCCAAGCTAATTAATGCATACTTCAATAGATTGTATTGCCTATAATACAACTATGATGTATGATGTAAATTTAGGAAATATGAAGATGGAGTGTAGATAAAATGTTCCATTGTGCACCATCACAAGGATTTTAAGAGCACTTCTTTGCAAATGTCTTCACTCATTCATTTTATGGCACTCTGCATCACTATGTAATCATGTATAATTGCTTGAAAAAACACTTAGACTTCAGGCCCCTTGGGGTGCAACTGAGTCAGAGAGAGACAAAAAAAGGTCAGTGTTTGAGCAAGGTCTGAAATTTTCTGCAGTAGTACAGCATGTTCCCTGGAAGTGGAAGTGTTTCTGCAATACCTCCTGCAGGAGGGCTCATCCCAGTGGTCTACACCCTACGTAATTTAATCCAAATTACATAGCTTTAATCCAAACTTGAAACCTTTTCTGCCACATATTGCTTTTGCATTATTTTTGTACTGTTATCTGAAAAAAAAGTGCTTCTGATCAATTAGAACTCAGAAATGTCTTCTGTCAGTTTTCTGAAAGCAATTTAAAAAAAATCTTCACAATGTCAAAGGGAGTAAAGCAAATGTTCTTATTTCCATTTTCAATGTAGAGATGTGGAGGAAAAAGTGGAATTAGTTTGCTCTGGGTGCAGGGTTGTTACAGGGCTGAGGATGGTCTGTTGTTGAATCCTACTTTGGGTTGGACCAACAGCCATGCTCTTAAACTCTCTTGTGAGTTTATACATTGCCTCCATGGCAGGTTGGGATTTTTTTGCTTTAGGTTCTCTTAGAAGCACAGAATTGACTTTCTGTGATGGTCAGCTGGAGCCTTTTGGCAATTAACTGAATGGTTAGTGTAGGAAGAGAAGATAGGGTCCTTTTTCTTTATGAACCTTTTCACAGGTGCAGACTATCTCATTAGTTAACTTTGTTATTTGACAGTTGTGAAAAGTGTCATGAGGTCTGAATGACTGCAATTACTACTCACCTTGTTCTCTGTGCCTTGATTCAAATGCCTTTAGGTAATTTGCAAAATCCGGAGATAAAGGCTGATATGCAAACACCATTCCTGAGATAAATGGCTACAAATGTTCTGTATGACAGGCTTTATTTGTGAGGCACTCAGATAACACAGTGATTGGTGTCTGGTTAGGCAGATGGGATTTTATTATTTTTCTCTGATCCTTTAAAGTTGGATATTCTATTTTGAAAACTGAATTGACACCTGGTCAAACTGCTCAAACCAGGGGCTTGAGAGAGGTTGTTCCATCTTAGTGTTACAAAAGCAGGCAAAATGCACAAGAGTGGTGAGGGCTAAACTGCACTTGTTTTGAGGAGTGCCAAATGACGTACAAAGCCTAGACCATACGAAGTCTAGGCTCAGTATGTCCTGTCTGGGTGAGTGAGTGGTTAGAGGTGTCTGTCTCTTGGCTGGATGTCTCACCAGCCAGTGGAGATCAGGGCTCTGTGTCAGCTTTTGGGATTTGCCTTCGTCAGGAGCCCTGTGCCTGCAGCCCTGCTGAAGTGCTGACCATGACCCTGAGACTGTGCACAGGAACCACCCCAGTACCTGCAGGCAGGGATGAGCAAATCAACATTCACACCATCCAGCCTGACATCTGGCCAAGTTGTGCATCTGCAGTCCCAAATCAGAGCACTCCATGCAAATATGAAAACTGTTTCAAGGTCAACTCTTAGTTGTTCACAATCATACCATTCAAGTCAGAGGAATGGTGAGAATTAGCTGTGTCAGATGTAATTGCCTTTTTTCTTCATCCAGCTATGGAAGACATTTCTCAAGCAGTGTTTCTGCTGTGAATTTGGAGTGATCTCCCAAAATGACGAAGCCACCTCTCAAGTTATTCCTGGTTAATGCTTGGTTTTCTCTCTAGACTAACGATAACTCCATATTTATCCCACTTTCCTTTCTCTGTTCCCACAGAAGAGTCGTCTCTAAATTTGTAATTGCAAATCCAAATCTGAAATCTATGACAAGATCCTTTCCCCACCAGACAGTGGTTGGCCCTGTAGTAAAGTTCCAAGCTGTATGATTTGAACAATAAAAAATTCTTTCATCTATGAGTTTCAATGGCCTGAAGATATCCATGGTAGGCCCATGGTGATGAAAATGCTGCAGCCATCATCTGTTTTGGTTTTGCCAAGACAGGCAGGGGCGTCAACCTAAATGTGTGTGGGAAAAAAATATGTTTTGCATGCTAAAATAGGATACTATGACTACACCCTTCCTTCCTTCCTTCCTTCCTTCCTTCCTTCCTTCCTTCCTTCCTTCCTTCCTTCCTTCCTTCCTTCCTTCCTTCCTTCCTTCCTTCCTTCCTTCCTTCCTTCCTTCCTCTTCCTTCCTTCCTTCCTTCCTTCCTTCCTTCCTTCCTTCCTTCCTTCCTTCCTTCCTTCCTTCCTTCCTTCCTTCCTTCCTTCCTTCCTTCCTTCCTTCCTTCCTTCCTTCCTTCCTTCCTTCCTTCCTTCCTTCCTTCCTTCCTTCCTTCCTTCCTTCCTTCCTTCCTTCCTTCCTTCCTTCCTTCCTTCCTTCCTTCCTTCCTTCCTTCCTTCCTTCCTTCCTTCCCTCCTAAAAAAAGAAGAGTTGAAGAGATACTTTTTCAGTCTCAGAGAGACAGCTCCCCTACCTTTTTTTTTTTCTACTAGCCTGCAATAATTAATTTCAGCAGAGTGACACGGTTTTAGAGGTCACACCAATGAATTTGAGACAGCTGAGACATGTCTAATTTAGCTGGCCTGTCTACATGGGCCTACTGCACAATCACTGGAAGCAGAGATTCCTTTGCAGGGGCACCTGGAATTTGAGTCACCTCCTGGAGGAGTTGTCTTTCTGGGTTAGTATATTGAGGCTTATGAACACTCAGTGCTGGTGAGCACCCTACTTTCACCTGAACATGAGCTTGCTTCTATGTCTTTCATGCCAGTTATTTTTTCTTTTCTCATCCTCTTCTAACATTTTGATCAAATGAAAAAGCAAACTCTGATAGTTAAGCAATATTGATATACAATATTACATTTTGCTGCATTTCTCTCTAGTTTTTCTGGCTAAAATTATTTGATAAAACCTGTGAGGGGTTTTTTGTTGCCTTGGAACTCTGTTTTCTAGCAAAGTCACCAGTCTGCTGTCAAAATATTCAAGGTTAAAGCCAACTATAGAATAAAGCAGATAGCTTCTGTTTTTCCCATCGTCTGGTTGGACAAACACAAATTCCAGTTTCTCAGGCTGTTAACTTGGCATCTTTTACTAGAGGGGAATTCAGAGAGCATATGAATGAAATGCCAGATAAGCAGAGGAGTATCTTTCCCCTTTTAGGATGCTGACCACACCTTAGTCAGTCTCCTGGGAGGGAAGAGAGTTGAGTGTATATATGACAAAGTGGCAAATGTGCAAACTCCCTCAAGGAGCACTTAAAAAGCTGCTTCATCACAGCAGTGTGACACAGACACGAACGGAGGATTGTTCTCTTACTTCAGATTCCAAGCAGCCATCAACTTTACTGCACATTTCTACCTATGTGAATTACAAATTAGTGACAAACACGTTTGAAAGCTAGTCATTACCTCAATCAGTCAATTATTCAAAAGATGTATCAGTGTGATTAGTTGCTCTCAGTTAATTACAGGAACAATAAGATAATTGCTAATAAAGCAATGCCATCATTCACATAATATGGATTTTCATTGTTTTTTGGAGATACTAATTTGAAAAGTCCTTTGAATCTATATATTGAGAAAACACCCAAAAATACTTTTAAAATAACTTTTTTCAGGCTACAGGCAGAGTTTTACTCTCTTGTAGTTCTTTCAGACAAACTTATGCTTCTGCCGTCTTCTCAGCAGTGTTGAAAAATAATGAAATGATCTTCAAATGTAGTCTTAGTAGTGAATTGCGTTAAGAAGGTTGAGTGAAGGATGATTAGACCACTTGCTGCTTTTAATCACTTCACTCCCGTCCAAATCTAAACTGATGCCAAAAACTGGCAAAGAAGGATGGCTATGTCAAAGACATTGTATTTCATTCCTATAAAAGCACAATTTACTCTGAAATTACAGATGCAATACTGTAGGATATCATAATTCTCCTACCTAAAATTAGCGCCTGAGGGAGAATGCGTAGTGAGGGCACTTTTTAGAACACGATTGTGCCAGTTGGTTCCTTATATTTTGTATACCTTGTACTTTCTTCCCAGGACCTTCAGCACAGCTTGGTAGATCTTTATAGCTCAGTCACATTCCCAAGCTTGAAAAAATCTGAGAAAAGATGCATGGGTCCAAAGAAGCCATTGTGACACCCACAGCGTCAAGCTGAGAACAATAATCCAGCACTGGATGATGGAGCCACTAGAGGTGACCTTTTAGAAGACCTTCCCCTTCTCCCCAACTCTCCCAATATTTTAAAAACTGTATGATTATCTAAAGTTTTTTTGTTTTAATATTTTCATTTTCATTTCACCTCTGTCTTTACTCTGAAAGTCTCTCTTGATTCCTGTTCCAGTTCTAGCTGCCCTGGGCAACAACTCCATTAACGTATCCTCCACTTATTTATTAAAAGGAAAAAAAATTGAAAAAGCCCAGTTAAATCTCAGCAGACTATGATCATCTTTAACTTAGCTAGTGCTTAAAGCAATATAATAGAAGGCAGGAATATCTGCACCTGACAAAAATTTCCTCAGAAAATCATATAAGCTCTGTATCACAGCTCCTTTATATGTAAGGTAAGATTTATACCTGACAAGGTGTTGTGAAACATTTATATATGGCATGCATTATTTTGCCCCTCTTCATTTCCTCATTATGCCTGCTAAATACTAATTACATGACTTAAACACATGGTTTTGGTGAATCCCCTTGCATGATTTTAGAGCAAAATCACCCTTCATTTTTGGTTTATCTTTCTCCATTTTACCCAATAAAACATTGGAGGAACACAGAAATCCTGCTGTATTGAACTATTACCTAATCCATTAATGCTTTAATCATCAAAAACATAGTGGATATATAGCTTTCAGACTGATTTTAAAGAAGTCTTCTCCAAATAATGAGAGGAATACAAACCCTTGTATATTCAAACTGATGTTCTTCAATGCATAGATCAAACCACAGCATTGCACTGGATTCTTTGTAAAAATTTGCAAAAGCCTTCAAGTTTCATCTGCATAAAACACTGCAGAAAAGTGAAAATTGTAGGGCTGATTTGAGTATTTTTGGTCATTTTGTCTGGATGGATGTGACTCTCTAGCAAAATTGCGCTGCCTCTGATTTCGCATTACTGCTGTTGTTTTTGTTCCTTCTATTTTCTTTTTCTTTTTTTTTTTTTAATATTTCATGAGGCAGGCATGGAAGGACACTGATGGGAGGTTTTAGTCCAGGGAGGTGCTACTGCTGCTGCAAAGGTGAAATGTGTGTCACTGCCGAAGAGAGGGACTGGCAGATGTGAGTGGAGACATCACTATCTCTGATACTGGGTAGATGCAGGGCAGAAAAATACAGTGTTGTAGATGATAAACTGTTGTAGGCACAACAACTACATCATTCCCCAATACACCAATACATGGGAAAAGGACTAAATTAATTCTTTTGGAAGCTGAGGTACTCTGGATATGGACAAATTGGGGTAGTCAGAACCAAATTACACCCCTACTGCCATTCCCTTTATACAGCGCTTCAGGAATCACCACACTAATCAGACTCAACATCTTCCTCCTGGCTTTACAAAAGTCCTTTTCCTGGCCAAATTTATTATCTTCTCACACTTCTTCCTGCTGGCACACTCCCGAGGCAGAAGTACATCATTGAGTAAACACTAAACTCAGTCAGTGCAGTTGCAGCAAATGCTCATATTTGTCATGACAGTGATTCACTGGGATTTGAAATGATGGCATATTCTGAGCTCCCTGAGCATTTCTCTTGTACAGGCCCTGTGGCCTGACTGAGGCCAGTCTTACTCACTAATCTTACTTCTCTTTGCCCAGAGGCTGTACACCTATGTATGACTAAATGAAATATTCACTTCTTTTCCTGCAAAAGCATACCTTCTTATGCTGGAAAGCAGAAGCAATGCAAAGTGCGATTGGATCAATTTGTTTCAATTACTTTGTGTAATCTTGGATTTAATGTCATTTAGAGAAACTTAAAGAAATTCTGAATTATTTTTCCTTTCTCTTCCTTCCTACGCTCAGTTTTGACACTGGAAAGAACTAATTTTGTCTCTTTCACCAAACAATTGTACAAAAATACTTAACCTATTTTAAACGCACTTACGTTTATTTTATCAGGAGCTCCTCTTCTTCCAGATGCATTTACAAATACATACAAAACTCCATCCATTTAATATGGACTAGACAAATACTCACAACATAAACTTCATGTGTAGAAGATTCCCTATAAATCAAATCCTTCTTGGATGTTAGAACAGCCACTCTAATGAGGAAAAAAGAGACTAATGATAGTGTGTGACATAAGAACCTGAATAAACAAAAACTCTGGTGTAGCCATGATATTTTCCGAAAAATCCTTTCCTTAGGATTTTTCCTCCTGAGAAGCTGAGAGGCCTCAGGAACAAAATGTAAACAATAATGATCTGAGGCTGTGGAATGCAACAGGTGGATCTGTGATTGGTCTCATGTGGTTGTTTCTAATTAATGGCAAATCACAGTCAGCTGGCTCGGACTGTCTCAGTCAGTCACAAGCCTTTGTTATCATTCCTTTTCTATTCTTGCCTAGCCTTCTGATGAAATCCTTTCTTATATTCTTTTAGTATAGTTCCAAAATAATAAATCAGCCTTCTGAAACATGGAGTCAACATTCTCGTCTCTTCCCTCATCCTGGGACCCCTGCAAACACCACCACACTCTGGCATGCTAAAAGACAGAAGAATGAGGAGAAAACAAGTCAAAGGCCTCTCTCTTGAAATCTCTCCTAGCTGGCAAATCACTCCTATACCATTATGCTATTGCAGCACCATGAGGAGACAGATGCTCCCTGAAGCAGTCAGCCTCCAAACAATTCAGTATATTTTAGGCCAAAGCAAATAACCTGGCTTCTGCTAGAAAACTACCCAAACTCCAGAACATTGCATGGTAAGCACATCATCTGCTTCCTCTTCAAAGCACTATGAAACAGGCAGAAAAAGATGGAATTTCTACCCTTTTTTCAGGCAAGAACTGCACAAAATGTGTGTAATTATTGAATCTTTTAGATTAAAAAAGACCTTTCAGATCATCAAGTACAATCATTAACCCAACACTGCCAAGTCCAGCTCTAAACCATGTCCCTAGCACAACTTCTGCATATCTTTAAAATTTTTACAGGCATGGTGACTCTGCCACTTCCCTGGGCACCTTGTTCCAGTTGGAAACCCTTCCTGCAAAGGATTTGTTCCTGATATCCAATCTAAATCTCCGCTGGTGCAACCTGTCTCTGCTTCCTCTTATGTTGTCCCTTGTTACCTGAGAGAAAAGAGCTTTCCCCACCTGACTACAACCTCCTTTCTGGTACTTGTAGACATCTACAAGGTCTTCCCTGAGCCTCCTTTCCTCCAGGCTAAACAGCCACAGCTCCCTTAGCTGCTCCTCATCAGATTTGTGCTCCAGACCCTTCACCAGCTCATTGCCCTGGTCCTGCTGGTCACATTATTTTTATACAGGTCAGGGTGCCTTCTGTCCCTCTTGGCCACCTGAGCACACACTGGCTCACATTCAGCTGCTGTTCACCACCATGCCCACGTCCCTCTCCTGTAGCCCTGCCTGGAGTTGTTGTGACCCAACACAGCACTTGGCCTTGTTGCACCTCATGCAATTGGCCTCAGCCCATGGATTCAGCCTGTCCAGATCCCTCTGCAGAGCCTTCCTGCCCTCCAGCACACCAACATTCCCACCTAAATGGGTGTCTGTCGCAGACATTTTTTCATAGAAATCCTTTCTTTGGGAATTTGTCCATCTTCTGGGAAGCAAAGGGCCCCAGAAGAAGAATGTAAACAAATTGTTATCGGCTGCTGTGAAAATGTGGCAGGGGTTCCTGTGATTGGCTCTTCTTCCATGTGTACCATTAAGGGCCAATCACAGGAGCAGCTCAGGAGAGATTCCCTGAACACAGAACTTTGTTATTGATTCTTTCTATTCTATTCTTAGCTTAGCAGTCTCTGCAAGCTCTCTCTTTATTCTTTTTAGTATAGTTATAATGTATCATATATTATATATCAATAAATCAAGCCTTCTGATCAAGAAACAAGATTCTCGTCCTTCTCTCACCCAGTGAACTCCTAAGGTCACTGTAATAGGTGTCATCTGCCAACTGACTGAGGGTGCACTCAACCCCCTAGTCCAGATCATTGATAAAGAAATTAAACAAGACTGGTCCCAGTGCTGATGCCTGGGAAATGCTGCTTGTGGCCATCTGCCAGCTGAAGGCAGCACATTCACGCCCCTCCCTGAGCCCAGCCAGACAAATTTTTACCCAGAGAAGAACACACCCATCCAAGCCCTGAGCAGCCAGCTTATCCAGGAGAATGGTGTGCAATTGGTGCCAAAGGCTTTGCTGGAGCTCAGGTACACAACAGCCACAGCCTTTCCCTTACCCATTAGGTGGGTCAGCGTGTCATAAAAGGAGATCAGATCAGTCAAGGAGCACCTTCCTTTCACACACCTGTGCTGGCTGGGCCTGATCCCCTGGCTGTCCCATACATGTATGTGATGGCGCTCAGGATGACCTGCTTCATGATCTTCCCCAGTACTGAGGTCATGTGGACAACCCTGTAGTTCCCCAGATCTTCCTTCCAGTCCTTCTTGTAGATGAATACTACATTTTCTAACTTCTGGTGAACTGGGACCTCCCCAGTTAGCCAGGACTGCTGAGAATGACAGAAAGTAGCTTTTCAGCCAGCACCCCCAGTACTCTTGGGTGGATGATGCCTGGTCTCAAAGATTTGTGCTTGCCTAAGTGGCATATTAAGTTGCTGACTGTTTCCTCTTGGATTAAGAATTCTTCATTCTGCTCTCTTTTCGTCTCTTCCAGCTCACGGGGCCTGAAGAACAACTGTCTTTAATACTAAGGCTGAAACAAAGGAGTCATGAAGCATCCCAGCCTGCTTCTCACCTTTTGTCTGTATGTTTCCCATGCAGCCAATAAGGGATGGTGATCATCCTTAGTTCTCCTTTTGTTGTTAATGTATTTATAGAAATTTTAAAAATTCTCTTCTACAACACTAGCCAGATTAAGTTCTACTTGTGATTTGATCCCTTGTGATTTGATCCCTATAATTTTCTCCTGGTATAATCTCATAACATCCTTATGCTCCTCCCATATTCCCTGTCCTTTCTTTTAAAGTGCATGGGTCCCTTCTTCTGAAGTCTATTTTTGCCTGAGTTCCAGACAAAACTCCCTGTTTAGCCAGCCTTCCCATTTGGGACTTGGGTGCAGCCTGTTCCTGTGCCTTTAAGATTTTCCTCTTGAAGGGTGTCCTGCCTTCCTGGACTCCTTCCCCCTTCAGGACTGCTTCCCATGGGACTCTGCAAACTAGAGTTTTCTAGAGAGGGCAAAGGCTGACCTTCAGAAATCCAAGGTATTTGATAACTCCTCTCCTTACTTCTCCGTACTTCTCCAAGAATCAAAATTGTAATTACTATGGCCAAGAGAGGCCCCAAGCTCCAGCCCTTCCCCATTCACAGCAGGTCCAGTGGGATGCCTTCCCTAGCTGGCTCACTCACCAGTTGTGTCAGCTGCATATATAACATTTTGCCTGCCTCTTCATCCCGGTTAGGTGGTCTAGAACAGACTCCCAACCTGATTTCTGCCTTCTTGGCGTTCCCTCTGCTTCCTGTGCATAAACATTCAGCCCTACGGCTACCACGATTCATCTCTAACCAGCCAAAACACAGGGCTACCCCACCACCCCTCTTTCCTTGCCTATCACAAAATCACAGAATGGTTAAGGTTGGAAGGGGTCACTGAATGTAATCTAGTCACACCTCCCTGCTCAAGCACGGCTCCCTAGAGCACACTACTCAGAAATGTGTCCAGACAACTTTTGAGTATCTCCAGTGAGGGAGATTCCCCAGCCTCTCTGGGCAACCTGTTCCAATGCACAGCCACCTGCACAGTGAAACAGCTCATCCTCCTGTTCAGGTGGAACCTCCTGTGCTTTACTTTCTGCCCTTTGCCTCTTGTCCCATTGCTTGGCACCACCGGGTCCACCTTCCTGACACCCTGCCTTCAGATACTTAGAGACATTGATGAGGTCCTGCCTCAGCCTTCTCCAGACTAAACCTCCTGAAGAGTTTACAGCCATCCATTGCAGCACTCCAGGCTGGGCCTCAAAGAAAATTGTCATTTGTTGGAGAGAGCAGAGCATGCTGTAAGCGCTCTTGGAGTGCTCCTGCACATCATCATGGTGAGCACTCGCACAGCAAAGGACAGAATTGGTCCCTCAGCTGAGGGACTGGCATAACTCTAAGTTTGGTAAAACAAATGTGTATTTTTCAAACACAGGACATTTCCTATGTTGAAGCTGGCCTAGAAGAATTTCAGCAAACTCTGTGAGTGAGAGACACTTTAGAGACCATTCCGTAGCATTCACATGTCTCTCCAAGCTATTTAATTTACTGCTGTCACCTAAATGCTTTAACAATCCTGGAAATATTTCTTTATGCTGATACATTTTGGCAGCTGTAATAATTGATGTCTCTGGAATAAAAGGTGTGTCTATAAATTGCTGTATATTTTTGTGTAGGTGGCTGCACATGAATTTGATAATCACAAAAAAGTGTGAAGGCTGAGTTCAGATCCAATGTGCCTATTGATTAAAATGCCAATAACAGCGATGTATTGTAAAAATTAGGGACAGATTGCAAGATTATACATGGAGCACACAAGGAGATGACTTGTTTAGATTATGTTATTATCTCTAGTGAAAGTAGTCCACATAATTGTTCTGTCAAGTAAGATTTTTACACTGCAAGTTAGAAAAGTGTGGGGGAACCTGTTAACCCCTCTTGTCTGACCTGTTCCTGTCAGAACTATCTTCAGTTGGAGCTTCAGAATGAACAAACCACATAAAGTCTATACCCCCTTTCTAACATTGTTATCCCCCCCGCTGGTTTAATTTATGTGTTTAATTTTGGTTTGCTGGGTGCAATATGGCTAATTGCTTGAGAACTGTGCAACCTTACAAGTGAAATTTTGCTTTTATAATTTGTAGCACATCAAGTGTAATAATATTCATTTAATTTCTGAAAAAGGTAATTATGCTAATAGAATTATTTGAATAAAAATTCACATAGTACGCAGGATAATGTCCTCTACCTCTTAATTTATACTAATGTAGGTCTGCAAGGAATTTTTAATAAGGTACTTCAACCCAGGGCTAGGAAGGGCTAGACAGAAACAAAGGACTAACAGGTCTTAAATGGGACATAAAGGCAGCAAAGACAGAGGTTTTTGCAACAAAAGCTGTCAGAAATTATGCAGGTATTGAATTTGGATAGATGCTGCAAGATGCAGTAAGCAGCCCCTGGTCACGTGGGGGGATGTGGTCTTGCTATGTTTAGCTAACAAAGCTAAAGTAAGGGAGGAAAACCAAGACACTGCAGGTCAGCAGCTGCATTACATGCAAGTAGGGCTGGCAAGGTGTAACCCGTGGTGCAGACAACCCAAAATGTGTGGCACCTGAGAGGGACCACACTGTGCGAGACTGACCATGCACAAGCTGCCACCCAAGAGGACGCGGCACCCGACTTCTTCCATCACCCTGGAGAGGCAGCTGGATGGGAAGCACAGTGGCAGGGGAGGAGCAGCACCTCCCTTGGTCCCAGGGAAGTACAATCTTGTTTTAGAGACATCTACTAGGCAGCATTTAGGCATGATGGCTTGGAAATGGTTCATGGGGCACCACACATACTGCTGTTTGATGCCCAGACATTTTCCATGCTGGACAAACTCTGTTTCAGCATTAGGATGGTGAACTCAGAAGCAGTGCTGACCAATAAAGAAGCTTTTAGGGCTGAGAAGGGCCATTCTGAGGCAGGGTTAGCCAGGGGTTGTGCTAAGATATAGCCCAGAATAAGCCAACATCTCATCTGACCATCAGCCTGGGAGATGCACATTCAGGCCATTCCAAGCCCCCAAGCCACAGCTGAAGCATCCTGAGAGATCCCTTGGGGCCTTTGCTCTTCAGGGATGGACATCAATTTAATTTTCCTGGAGTCATTAGGATGGTTGCTGCATTGGGTGACTGCTTGCAGTGGGGAAGTCATGCCTTCAGCTATACTCTGTTTGCATTCAGACTTTAGGATCCCTATGCAAATGGGGTGTTAATGCAGCATAGTTTGCTGTATTTTATTTAGGAGGAGATCAATTATCAGTGTGGCCAGAATGAAAAGCATGTGATCTCCATCTCTTCCCAGAGTAAACTTGTGTCCCCTGGCTCTTGCACCTGTTGCTCAGTGAGAGGCTGGTGTCTGTCAACATCAAAGCGCACTAAAATCTCCTGCAGCAGTGCAGAGTTCTTGCTTTTAAAATTGTACTGCTGGGGGTTTCCAGTGTTGATTACTGCATTTGTAGCAATTTCTGAGACCTGGAATGAGGAAACTGTTGCAAATCCCCTGGGAATGGCTTGAACAGGGAAGCATGATGTGTGAAAGTATCTAAAGGTGGTGACTTTCATACTAGGGTAATATAAAATACTGTGATTAATTCCCAGAGTGTCAATTCCTGTTTTCTCCCTGAATTATTACAGGAGAGTTTTCTTACATGCCATTACTATATTTACAGGTGATAAAAGAGCAGGATTGGCAGCCTAAAAGCTTGAAGAGACTGTTTATCCATGGAAAGGGTCTTGTTATGAGGGGCAAGTTTTGCACAACTCTGTGTTTCTTCCTTTTACCAATGCTCTTGTCCTCCATCTCCTTCTACTCTAAGTTAATAATTCACAGAATTGGTGATTTCAAGGTCACAAACAAGGAGACACTTTTTGCAGCTTCTAGTTTTTGCTGGAAAAGAGGGGCTACTGAGGTCAAGCCTATTCATTTCACAAATGCTGGCTGACATTAATATCTGAATGCTTTCTTGATTTCCTCTGTTGGGTACGGGAAATAGCTTTAATATCTTGTATACCACAATGTGGTAGCTATTGCCTTTTAATGTTGATCCCTATAGACCATCAATCCCTAACTAGTGTGGCTACTTACTGAAACTGAGATGGTTTCACACTGATTTATAGGTAAAAGATTCCTTGTGTCATGACTAATTCTTCAAGTTGTATGGTTCCACTTAATTTTTTAAATTTTTAAAATTCATTTGGCCATCAACCACCTCTGATTTTTAGGTAGAACTCTTCACTGATTTGATTGTGGAGTACTTAAGAACATTACTGGATTATATGGCCACATGTTTTTATGGAGCTGAGTTACTTAATGATGTCAGAACATTTGTTTATGAGATTTTTTTTGGCTTTGTTTTCCTTTGATAGCTTTAAATACAAAGTGCCTTATAACTGGGGAAGAACAAGTTTGTATGAAATAAAAATGGCTATGGATCTTCACTGAAAACACATAGTGAGGCTATTTTTACTTTCATTGCTGAGTTTTGCAGAATAAACAGATTACAATAAACAGAATACACAGAGATGATAGCATTATTATTATTATTTATACAGCACCATAAATGTGCATTCTGCTTAACATACAGATAAAAGATATCTCAGGAGATCACTTCAAGTTCAACTCCAGCATAAAGCACAACTTTCTCCTGAACATTTCCTTTTTTTCACAGTTGTTAAGAACAAGTGTTTCAGACTGGAGTACATTAAACTGAGGAACTGAAATCCTTGCCTGGGCTCAAAAAGAATGTGATTTGATCATATTGCTTAAGTGTATAGGCTTGTGCAAAAGAATCCTCCTGACTGCAGGGCTGACACAACATTCCCACTAAAGCTGCTGGAATCCAGGAGTGCTCTGAACTTGTGAAAATTAGGAAGATTTTTAATGTTTTTAAAGGTGATGCCTCATTGTAGGACATAACACCTCACAAAAATTATTGCAATATGTCAAACTCTGTATTAGGCACGTTGCTCACAGTGCTCAACCAGAACCTTAATAATTTTAAAAAAATTATTCTCTTATTTTTTAAAGAGAACAAACACAGAAATTATTCAGGCTAGAGAAGTTCTGTGAGAAAGAAAATGTTGGAGACTGAATAAATTTAGAAACCCCACTTGGAGCACTGATCCAGTGATAAGTTGTGTAAGCTCATCTCCCAAGGCGTTGAGAGCATGTACGTGCACTGTTGTTACCCATAGACATGAGCTGGGAGCCACAGGGGTGAAGGGAAAAGCTCACTCCAGAGGAACAAAATATTCCAAATGAACACTTTTAAAGGAAAATCAGTGAAAATACTAACCAAGTAGCAAAACAAATTAATTGAAAATGGAGCATTGAAAATACTCATTAAAATAAATGTCTATATAGTATAGTATTTACAGATTTCAAAGGGAAGAAAGAATGGTTGTTGGAAAACTTTGTCATTTGCAAGGCAATAACAGACACTGGCAGGTGCCAAGCCCCTTGGGGATAAATCATGGCCAAGCTTCAGAAGTCAGGAAGGAATATAAGTTTCAGTGTATCTGCAACTAGGATCTTTGGCAGGATGCAAAGTTTTGTGTACTAAAGGGACACCTCTTCAGAACAAGTTCTTTCTTATAGAACTTAATTGTTAATGTAAAATCCCATTAATACAATTGTGGCAGGAAGATTTATCTAATTTTAATGTCTTGACAAACTGGGTAGTGCTTCTAAATAGCCTTTTTTTTTTTTGACACCTGTGGAAATTCACCCAATTCAAACCAATTCAAAAAAACCAACTTTCATCCCTTTGAGCAAATAAATTGTGCTGCTGTTGGGGCGCTGAACATTTACTGCAGCAATAAGCAACGAGAAATAGCGTCCCAGTAAGAGTACCACCCTAATCATACAGCTTTTCTTCATGACACAAAGATAAACCAATCCAAAACCTTTTCCCTGAATACAGATATTCAGAGCAGGCTCCCAGAGCCATCTTCATCTGTTGTCCCTGTTTTCTCACACAGATGTCACAGGAATGCTTCTTCCACAGGAGGCTGGAATTTTGTAGCTCCCCTAAACATGAGATAATGCTATTCTTTCTAATCATCACTGTCAATTAGAATTCCTGAAGTGCCAGCTAAGCAGTGTTGGAGAATAGACTTGGATACATTCTAAATCTGTACTGGACAATAGGAGTACTACATTTTTCTCTGTGCAAGAGTTTGCTTTGAGCATATGCACTGTCCATATCCTGAACTCTTCATAAACTGCAGGAGTAAACAGAGAGTGCTGCATTACAGTGTCCAAAAAGTCCTCCAGATACTGACCTTGTCTTTCAGTCATGAACAAAATTGATTTGTGAAGTCTGTATTGAATACTTCAAGTAAGAACAGTAATAACCTGTGGAAGTCTATTTTTTTAAAGAAATTGAAGGAAAAAAGGCAAATCCTTGCTTCCAACCAAGTAAGACCTGACACAGTTTCAGGTAAATGTGAGTGGTAAAAAAACATTCTAGCACTGCACTATATCCTCAAGTTGCAAAAGTTAGTAGGCTGCAAATGTACATTGTTCCAAGTCTGAATGGATGAAAGGGCCTTTGGTTCTCAAGGATTTGTCCATAACAATTCAGACCACGTTAGAGTTTGGGGATTTGTCCTTTTCTATTAGTTTGACCCAGGGGTTAGGAAACAACTCTACTGGAAAAATTTCTAGACTCCTGTGAATTTAGTAGAACTTTTGTAGTCAGCCATGTCTGGAGTGGGATTTTCTTGATTGTCTAAAGCAACTGGAAGCAAATAGCACAGTCTGAAGAAAGTTCTGTAAAACCAAGAAGAAAATTTCTCTTCCAGATATTAGAAAACACAGAGGCCAATTCTGTTGAATTGAAGCCCATATGTACAGTCCTTCCCAGTGTGATAATTGATTTCAAATAGCTTTTAAAAACAAGGGATGGCATCCAAAAGAAAGGCTCTCTGGTATATCTGGCTGGCATTTATTATTACAATACAGTTTCTGAAGAAATGTTTTTGGACAGACTCCTTTTTTTACCTGAAAAAATAAGATTTGGAAGATTATAAAGTAATTTGAATGAGGGAAATAGAAATTTGTCTGGATATTTTGTTTTAAAAGTCTCAATCAACAAATAGCCCCTAAATCAACAAATAGCCCCTAAAGCTGTTAGAAAGCCTAATAAAAAATTTCTGTTCAAGAGCCAAAGGAAATTCTTGTCTGTGCAAAGGGGTTCAGCTAGTGTCTCAAGGTCTGTTCCAGGTGTTTTTAAATCTGCATGTTTTAAATCTGCTTTACCTTGATAATCCTTCCCAAGACTATCCAGGAAGAGGTCCGGGTGCTCTGAGAATTCAGAAATAAAAAGAACTCTCCAAAGTGATCTTAGTGCTAACTTCAGCTGCCTCTGGCCCTCATCCAGCAAAGCACTTAAATCTGTTCTTCTCTTTGAAATTGGCTTGGCAATGTCAACAGGGCTTCTCACATATCTGCAGTTAAATACCAGCATAAATGATTATTTAGATCTAACCCCTCAAGGCTTGAAGTACCCACAGTAGTCACTGTAAGAGAGGGCCCTGTTTCATATTTATGTTGATCATGATAACATGTTACTTTTCTCTTTCTGCTGACTTGTTTGACTTGCCACACACTGCTCTCGTTCATGCTCCAAAGCTTCTTTGGCCCAAATTCATACCCCTCAGCCTAAATATCCCCACTCAAGCCCTTCAATCATCTCCTTGGTACCCACACATATTTACTGCAATTGCCTGTGTTCATTGCTGGGGAGTGCTGACCTTCAGTAGAGCCAGCAATGCTTTTACTAATTAAAGAACAACTCACCTTCCTTAGCTTTGCCCTTCGATTCCTCCTAGAAATCCTTTTCTCCTTAACAGAAAAACGTCTGGATGATGGAATAAAGCACAGCCATCTGGTGACCCTTTGTTGCGTAGAAATCTAATAGCTGTCTTGCAAGCTGGGAATCCACCTTGGCTTTCTTTTTTCCTTAGAACTTTGAAAAAGCTAATTGGAAAGCAATCACAGCCCAACACTTAATAGACTTCCACATTTCAATAGCAAACAATTTTTTTTCTGTGTTCAAGAGGCATACTCTGGGCAATTTGCTCCCTTTCATAGAAGGTAGTCAGTTTGATCTTAGCTAGGGAAGAAGGCTACAGCGTATCACTTTTATTACCTTCTTTATATTAGAATAAATGTTTTATAAAAGTCCTGAAAATAATTTCTTATGTCAGGGAGAAAGAAACTTAGTTCTAGTATTCAAAATGCTTTAATTAGTTTTCCTTGAGTCTGTTTTCTCTGTTATCCCACTACAGCTGAATCAGTTTTATTATCCTGAAGAAATAATTTGCTCTTATTAAGACCAAGTACTCTGTTCAATAATTTAATATGTTACATTCATCTTTAACATTAAAAGGGCTGAAACAAAGTTCACTGAAATCAATGGAGAGTATGCTAGGGACACCAAATGGCTTTGGATCCTTTTAAGGGAGTTTTAGTCTGAAGAAGCATTTATATTGTGGTTATTATGTGCAGCATTTTTAGCTTGGATATTATTACAGGTGTAATTATGGTAGTCAAGGGCTCTGTGAGGCCAAATGGCAAGTATTTATGCAAGTCCTTTAGCAGGTAGAGACTTTTTTAGACTGAGTTTTTTGCTGCCATGGTTACACTACTACAAATACCTGCCCTTGTTACCTTAAATTTCATTTACTTATGGTTACACAAGTTGAAGTCACTCCAGTATAGCTTCTCCCTAGAGGTTTCTTGTGTTATGGTGATTCCATCCCTTAAATCAGAGATATATCTCTGTTTGGTTTTCCTTCATCACTGGCTGGATCACACTACTGCTTGTCAGCAGTCACCCATAACAGACAGTCTTCTCTAGCAGTATTGTCATTTTCACTTACAATCTATTTTCTCCTTTCATTACTCAAAAAGGTTTCATTACTCCTCCTTTTCTGATAGGTAATTTTTGTTCCTAGCCACCTGTGTTTCCCTCATGGATCTGTTAATGGCAATAAATTAATCCCTAGATGCATCATAGCATGGTTGAGCACCATTGTATTGACAAGTGAGCCAGAAAAGCCCTTCTAGCTCAGTTCCTCAGAGACTGAGTATAAAAAGCTACCCTAGAACATCCTACACTGATATTAGGGAGTATAAAAATCGTGGTGTGTGCTGGAAATATGATTCTCCAACTGATAGTGAAGCCTAATGATTATCAAAGGTATTTTGGAAGCGTCCAGTACACTTGTCATTCTGAGAATCACAAGCAACTATTTTAATTTCAGGAGAAAAATGAAAGTGCCACAAAAAGCCAAAAAGCATCTTAAACATTTATTTAACAGGAGAGAAAGTCCCTTATCATGTTCATTGATATTCAAGAAGGCAAAATCTGATGTCTGTAAGTAATCTTATGTACTCAACTACAGTCTGTTTTGTTTTGGTCTTGTATGTTCAGTTGAAATTCCTTCACCATAATCTACTGGGACATTATCAGCCAGATCCAAAGCTGGGTCAGATCAAGATTAATGGTTGAACTCAATCTTAGAAGCCTTTTGTATCCTCAATGATCCTGTGGTTCTAAAAAGGGCCAACTTGAAAATTTTCTCTTTTTTTTCTCTTTTGCCTTGTACACTGTTTCAAAATGTAATGAAAATTCCTTAAGACAGGGAATTTTATGTCCTAATTTTCCATTGCTTTGATTTTTATTTCGTTTTCTTTTTTTTTAAGCTTGTGAGAATTCAGGCTAGACATAAATAATTTTCTTTAAGTTTTTTCACAAGTATGAAATCCTTAAATTTTTAAGGAATGCTCTGAATCAGGGAAGCATAGAGTAATCTGGCTACAAGAACTGGTATCTTGAACCCTGTAATTAATTTTAAAGTCATGTTACTGGAGCCCTTCCACCATCTATGTTCTTGATGTGTGGACTTCACAAGAAGTATTGCTACAACCTCTAAATGGAAGGAAAAGAGAGGGAACAATTGAGCAGTTATTAAGAACAGAGCTTTTTTCCTGATGAAACATGACTCGTGCTGACAGTGGAGTTTTAAAGTATGCTGCAGATTTAATAGTCATAAGTAATATTTCACTGGTGATAAGTGATGCTTGAGAAGGTAAATTTTGAAGGGAAAGAAATCCTGCCTGAGTTTGTTCAGACACTTGTGTATCTTTTTTTTCTTGGATACCTTTACCACAACATCTATAAGGAACCAGTGCCTAGGCTTTGGGGGCAGCTGAGCTTAATTTCTAAGCCTAATGCATGTATGCCCAAATACATTGGAGTTTTGTTCCATACTCCTTGTACCTTTTTTTTACTTCAGAACAAAAGGAATGTAAGAATATATTGATATGCCTACACAGATTAAGTGAATGACCCTGATACAACCAATTAATAATGTATATTCTCACTTGAAGGGTTAAAGAAGGCAGCTCTTGATTTATAAGACTCAAAATACCTGATGTGAAAGCATGAGGTCAGGAGTCAGAGGAAGATTAGGCAGATTTCATGTCTTACTGCCTATTCTTCTTTGGGAGGTTCTGAAATATGATTCAAAAAAGATCTTATCATGAGTATATGTAGGTGAAGATAGGACTTATTATGCATTAATTATAATCCACCACAAGCCCATCAGAAGGCTATTGCTGGGCCAAAGAAAAATGCCTCTTTAATGTAGTCTTGATGGCATACGAATCTGTATCATTGTTCCTGCTATGTATGTACGAACAAGTGTATTACTGTATAACTGTATTAAAGTAGGGTTTGCAAAACTTCTCAGCTTTTCCACAGGGTTTTAAAAGCTAATATCAGTGTTGATGAAATATAAAAGAAAGATTTTGTTCTTACATTTTTTAAATGTGAAGTGCACGTTTGATATTCTTCATACAATACTGGTTTTTAATGAGGTAAAATCTGTTCAAAGTGTCCGTTTCTTGACTGATAGAAAAGCCACAGAAGAAATTAGTATTGTGAGAGAACATTATTTGCTTCTCTTGGCACTATTTTTTGGTCTTCATAGCTGAATCCTTTATTATTTTCATCCTTTCGCTATTGAAATCTTAGGGCAGGGAATACTTGTGGAGCAGGATATACCTCCAAGCACACACAGGTGTACTGAAAAGCCTTATGTGTGAGCTCCTGCAGTGATTCTTTAAATCCTTAAGCTAATCTATTGTCCATCTTCTCTATACCCATGTGCTGTTCTTCTTTTTCTCTGTTTTTAAGTTGGACAATTCTATTTTCCGCTTCACCGAAATGAGAGTCAAAAGCCTTTGATTTATACCCCCAGCTCTCTCATTTACAGATAGTACCATTACAGGGATTTTTCACTAGCCATTCTGCTTTCAGGTAAGGTTAGAATTGCTCTGGATCTTGACAGCTGTGCAGCAGCAATAGGCTCAGGAGAGCTGCAAGAAATGAGTCATGTGTTCTCCAGTGGCAAGTGGGGAGGAATTTGTATTCTCAAGATGTAAGAGGTAGTTTTCTCCTCTTTTATTTCAAAACAAGACCTATTCCTAGTTGTTCTAGCCTACTAAATTGATCAGCAAAGCCACTAGTTTTAGGTCAAGACAAAAAGAAATGTTTTGAAGCGCAAACAAATGTGTCACCTCCTTTCCAACAGGAGGACAGCCACATTTCTGTCGGTGTTTCTTGTAGGTTGCTTCTCTTCCCTTCATCTCCACAGCCTGCTGGAAGAACTTGCTGTTACCTGGGGTTCCCAGAAGAAAGTGGATGCATCCCTTCGTTCCCATGCTCCTTGTCCATCCAACCTCTTTCCATCTGTGGTCCCGAAGGTGTGGAGTGTAAGCTGTTCTGTAACAGCTGTACTTATGCTATAAATATAATTGTAAAAGTTTCTTATCCAAAGCCAAGAGCCCTTGGTGAGCCAGCCTTTACTAGCAGTGGGGAGCAGAGTGTTTGCAGAAAGGGACAAGTGTCAGGTAATGTATATGTGGAGAAAATCTCTGAGAAATGCCCAAATGCAACTGAAAGTTGATAGGAACTAAGCACTTAACAGATCCTTTCTTCTCCAGTACACCTTGTCCTGAGATAGAGATATATTACACATGCAGGACTCAGTTCTTCTAAGTGTGGTTTGTTCCTGTTAAACATGAAAGAAAGAAAGGAAAAAACTCAATGACACTGTTTTCCACTGAGTCTAATCAGATTCCTAGTTCATATTTTTTCCTAGCTAGACTCTTAAATATATTTAGAATATAAACTACAACAGAGAAAATCAAAGGGTTTTATTTCAATTCCCTGACAACCTCTTATTTAAATTCATTGCACTGATACATTTTAAAAAATTAATTTTCCTGTATTTAAAAGGGTTAATAAACATAGTAAAAGCATTTCTGCTTTACAGATAATGATAGCATTTAACAGCTCTGCAAGTGTCAATATTAATGCTATGCTGAGGTAGATGGTAATAAGGAAAGCAAAGTTTTTACTGCTTCTCTTAGATGTTTTTATAACCAACACTCAGCCAAACTGGGAATAAGATGGCAATGCCACATTCCTTTATGTCCTGCTAGCTGCATGACACCTTTGTTTAATGCACCTACCTCCAGCACACTGAATATATCAGCCTCTTTTAGACACAGCTGCCAGAACTAATGTCAGGAAGGAAAGTGGAAGACCAGGCATAGGCATATCTTTAGGCTGGCAGTCAGAGAAAAAACTCTTCCTGGAAATATTTTTTGAGGACAATTTATTTTGTAGCATCTCTTTAGGGCAACAGGAAGGGTCAGAAGTTAAATGAGAGAGCAATTTGTTGACAACATAGGGAAAAGGCTGCTAGTGGACTTTGAAGTGGGAAGTGTTTCTTAAAAGCAGACCAGATGGAAGTTGATCATTTTGATGCTTGCAGGACACCGAATAGACATATTGTCAATTACCTAAAAGACTACACAGTTTATCAAATATGAGTTGGACAAGAAGTGAAAGAGAAGTTGTCCATATAAGGGAGTTCAATGAACAAGTTAGCCCAGCTGAGTGAAAATCTCTAGCAAGAGATTTTACTTTAAAGCATATTTTTGATCTCAGATAAAAGATTACACTATGCAGTGGTGTTTTCTCTTGGTCTTGTTTTTAAGCTGGATTTCCCAATGAAATATTGTTTAAACACTCAGATTGTCTACATCTTTTCTGTTATCATGCCTTGCCTTTTAAATCAACTGGTGATTTTTGACAAAGGGTCAGAGGTCTCAGATATGCTCTCTTCCTACTCAACTACTGCATACAGACAGTTTGATAGAGAGCTCCCTGCTAATGTGTTCTTGTTGCAGTAGGAGCACAAACCATATCAGGCACCAGTGAGTCTGTACTGGTACAGTGTGTCCTGAGAAACAAAGCCAGAGAAAGGCAGGATTCATTCTTTGTGCTGCTTATGAAGTTTTATTTTTTCCACAATCTACTAAATTCAGTAGCCAGTTTATGCAAAAAGACTATAATATTTATAAAAGGGCATACATTAACAAACAAATTAATCATCATTATTATTATTACTAATATTATTGTTGTTGATGATGATTAAAATATTTGAAAACTTATTATGATACAGACTTACATACACATCTAAGCATCCAAGGAAGAAATGGGCAGATTAATTTTCTATATAAGTCAAATGCAGCAGTTTATTTGCCTAAAATACTGAACTACATGAGGCCATTGTACATGATATTATACGGCAAGTAAATGAAGGTGAGCTTGTAATGTTGGCCATGAGCCATCAAAAAACATGAGTCTATGTGGTTTTGACCAAAAAAAATCAGGGTAAGTATCTCAGAAAAGCCTAACAGATAAGAAACAGAGAAAGGACTCCTTAAACCTTAATGCATGGAAGTGGGAAGAAATACATGGAAGTGGGAAGAAATACATATGAGGGGGAAAAGGGGATGATTTTGTTGTGTCTGGGAGACACACAATTAGAGATGCATAAGCCACCAAGCTGAGATATTAGTTAAAGAAATAAAATTTATCAATCAATTTATCAATCTGACCTAGAGACAGTGCAAACAAACTAGTTTAGACATCATTAGTGCCCAGCAAATTGAGGTCTGAGCTCTGTGTGTGTGTGAGTGAGTGTGATACACTCAAGAAGAGCCAGATTGGTGTTAAACTGCAGGCCAGTTCTTTATAGCTTAGGAAATTCTTAGCATAAAATCAACAAGAAGCCTGTGGGATTATCCATACAAGCATAATCCTTGGGGCATCACAAACATCTTTGCATAAAGCAAGACTGGCTGGCAGAAAGGAAGAATAATTTTCTCTAATATTTGAATTTATTAGCCATAAAGAAAGGCTGACAAGAAATGTGAGGCATGACCATACACAACAGGAGGCAGAGGTCAAAAAAATGCTGTATATTCTGAATTCCACAGGAAACATCCCTCCAGAGGACAGCAGTTACAATCTTCAGGGACTGCACTGATTAAAATGAAAGAAGAAAATACAAAGACTGGAGCAGAGAAAGCCAACATATTCTGAGCAGACTGCTATCAATCAAGTTAGTACATTGCCCCTTAATATCTGGAAATTCAGATTTCCCTCAGCAGAGCTGACTATATATACTTTCCCAGTCTACTGCAATGGAAAGTTCAATCACCTCCAGAGAGCAAGTTGCAATCCTAAACAAATTATATAATTAAGAAATAAATTTCAGAGCGCTGTTCTAAGTTGTTTGAGACACAGCCCTATTGAAATTTTTGTCTCTAAGCATCCTTAGGCTCTCAATGAGGTTTAAGGGATTATTTAAAAATATAGATATTAGAGACCATGTGAATATGGCAAATATTCCACAATGTCTGTCCTAAGGCTACAAACCACCAGGCTATTCTATCTAGCAGAAAATAATAAAAAAGCCATTAAACTCAGACCTCACTGAAGTCAAATGAAAGAGAGGAAAAATACAAACCCTCCAAGTGTTGATGTGTTCAATGATGTGTTTCAGTGAGTGAAATGACTGAATTTTGTACCCTCTACATTTGTGTACTAAAGCACATATCTAAAAAGAGAGGAAGCATAGGGAAAGAATTAAAAAAAGGAGAGACCTGAGGGACAAAAAAAGAATAGCTTTGTCTGAGGATCTCAAAAGACACAGTGACAAGATCCAGATACACAGAGCTGAAGGAGCTCTTCAAAGTCACTGTGAGAAAACCACTTTCTACTCAAGACTATGCTGCCCACACACCTACAGTGCATTTTCTCACACACAAAGCCCAGACCCTGCAAACTGAGTTGGATGTAGGGGGTGTGGGTGGGGGCAGGTATGGCAGGCTGACAGCCTGAGCACACCAGTGATGAGCAGGAGTTCACCCACCTGCCACTGGCAATATCCTCTGCCCAGGAGGCACTTCACATGAAAGCAAATGAGGTGTTAGCTGACTCAAGCAGTGCAGAGGTCACTGCTGATGAAAGGCTAGTGAGCAGGAATTCAGAGGAGCAGCTTGACAGGAATGCAATGGCATGACAGGAGCCAGAGCAGTTGAGCATGCTGCCTGCATCTATTCCTGAAAAACAGAACAGAGGAAGGTGAAGAGGCTCAACTGCTTTGCATATAACCTAAAGAGAGCGGACTCGGTGAAAGAGGACTGAAGATATCAAAGGAAGGTGTTCCAAAAGGGATGACAGTGGCAATGTGCTTTCTGCTGAGCCTTGTCCCACCATTTGCTGAGGGCATGCAGTCCTAGGGCTGTGCCCTGCAGCTGTGGGCCCACACAGCCCCTCGTGTGCTGGCACAGGGAGCTCCAAGAGTTTGCAACCACAGCTCACACGTTATTGTGGGGAGGGAAACCGCTGCTGGAACACACGTGCTCTCTTGAAAGCAGGGAAAGCTGGTGAGAAAGAAGGGTAAGAACAGACTTTGAAACAAGGCAAAGTTTAGTTTTGCTCAAAACTTTTTTGCCACTTTACTGACAGAAAACAGGATTTTCAGCTAGTTTATATATTCATGAAAAGAACTGATTTCTATAAAAAAGCTTCGTATTTTTAGGAAGGGGATTAGGAGAAGATGAAATTTTTCATGCAACTGAAAAGACTACAAACACTTCTTGATTGCACTTAATGTTGTCTCAGTGTAAAGAGCTGCCAAAATTTTCCCTATCACCTCCATGATTGAGCACAGAAATGAACCGCAAGCCAATGAAATCTATTTTAAACAAAGCCTTGTAGTCAGCAGTGCCAAAACACATCTTTATCTTTAAAACAATAAATAACATTGACAAAATTTGCAAAAATAGGAATGATTTTGATGTCATGGCCCAGTTCAGGGAAAATATGTGTCAAAATACCTGAATGACCTTTTGAAAATATTTTAAGCAAAAAAAAAAAACAAAGTTGAAATCATATCCTTATCCTTAGTTAGTGTCACTGTGTACAGATAAGAAACAAACCACTTGTTCTTAGGTCTGGAAAAGAATGCAGGCAATAAATATCAGATCCATTATTTCTCCTTTAACAAGCAGTGCAATATTTCAGCCAAGAAATCTCCAGCCACTCTCAATTGTTGCTAGCAGCCAAATCTAATCTAAAGACTGAGGACATGGAAGAAAGTGGGATACAATTTCTGTCTTATCCTGAAGTCTATACCAAGAATAGCCTTCACTTGATCCAGAAGAACAGTTTATGGCTCCAGGACTTGAATACCTTCCCTGTTGCTCACTTACTTGCTTTGCTTGCAGGAAATCAGGTTCCTGCTGCCAATTATGTTCATCATCATCACTCATCCACAGAGCCTTACTAATCTGAGAGACTTTTGTTAGTCTGAGTGTGTGTTGCTACCCTGAGCTGGTATTTAACTTCTTCCCTGCCAGGTCATGGTATGTGGTCAAAAAGCACACACATCTCTAGGGATTTGGAGGGGCAGGAAACTGATGGGTGAATGGGGCAGCTGGAGATGCTTCTTCCCTAAACCATCGTGCTTTAATCATGCCTGCCACAGTCAGTTGTGTATGTCAAGGTCTTTTTTCTTGAATAGCACCTTTAATTTCCCAAAGGGTATATTAAAATACCTAAATAGAGGATTGGTATGAACACTCCAGTTCTGAAATGAAGAGGTCTGTTTTCTATTTTATTTCTCAGTTAGATACAAAGCAGTGGAGTGTAACTGTTGTTGCTGTGCCAAGTAGCTCTTACACTGCCCAGCACACACCCCTGTGCTAGAATGATGTTTACTGAGGGGTCAGAAGTAGCAGGCTTCTATAGAAAGACACTGCATTACGAATGGTTGGAGGTCAGCTCTTGAATCTCAGAGTTTGGCTCCTTTGAACTCCACTGTTGGGATCTCTTTTACTTTTAGACTTCTCTTTCTGATGGAAATGTCCAACACCTTAAATCAAGGCTGTATTTCTTTCCTTGCTGAAAAAAACAAAGTGGGGTTATAGGGGAAGTATTGTCCTTCCTTGTTTTGAGTCACAGTGGAAAAATGCCTCCAAGCAGCCTTTGCTTACTGTGGCTCCCAAATAATGCTGTCAGCAGGCAAGGGGGCCCCAGGAAATAAGACACAAATATTCTCAGGTGCATGAAATAATTCTTTCATCATGCTCAGCATGTCTTAGAGGTGCTCTTTGTAAAAGTCAAATATTGATTTCGATGTAGATGGATATCTGTGTGGATAGATATCTGTTGTAGGCACTCAACTCTTGCAGACAAGCTTCATGAGGTATTTGCTGTCTGAAATGTGAAAGCTGCTTTCAGTTACTTCTCCTTTCCTATCCAGATTTTCCTAAAAATTTTAAGTTGGTTGATAATTTTTTTTTTTTAATTTCCTGCCCTTGCGCTTGGATTTGCTAACCCCTCTCAGGCCTGGCTAAGCTGGTTTTGGTAGTACTGCCAATGAGCATCAACATACATACGATTACTCAGATACAAAAGCGTTTTCAGAGAAAGAGGCTTTTGCCATCTGATGGCTGTGACAATTTATGGAGACAATTTCCATGTTTTGCATGGGAGAAAACTCCTTAAAAGAATGGGAAAACTCAAGAAACACAAGAAAAGGGCATTGTAGTAACACAATGAGCAGAGATGGTCCTTGTTGAGTTAAACCCAAACTCTGTTAAGAATGAAGTTTGGCAGCTTCATTTTGGTATCTCTTCAGTTGTTTTTGGCATGCTGGCATTGCTTGCAAAGAGTGAAATTTAAGTAAAAAGCCCTGTTTTGTCCTTTTCTGTTCACAGAAGTCCAGCCTCCATGAAATTATATTAAAAAGAATCCAGCTCTGAGACTTCCTAAGCACAATAAATCTATTTAGCTGTCAGAATACAATGTTCAGAGTCCAGGCCCCAATTTCTGTCACCGAAATTTCCAGTTACTGAATTAAAGTGACAAGGTCTGTCTGAGGGAAGATGCTAATCATCACCTAAGCTCATTATCTAAGGATGGTGATGCAACACATAGTCCCTTTTCATCCCCTCTATGTGGCCTTCTGAAATGTTGAGATTCTCTTTATTTCATGTGTTTTGGATTTATTATATAGAAAATTAGCTTCTTTGGGGAAAAAAGTCACGCTTTTCTCCAGGTGTAGAAGGTGTATTTTCATATGCCTATTTCCAGTGTGAAACCTGACAGTGGTGAACTGGGTAGCACCTTGATGGGTCTCGTGTTTTGCCACCCTCACTTTTTACTGTTACTCCTATTTCATTTACGTTGCACCCATTGGCCACAAGTCTATGGTCCAGCCTGTGGAACTCGGGGAAAAATAGCTCCTAAAGATCTAGTTTTGGATTCTTCCCAGAGTGTCCAGTGGTTCTTAACACACAGGGCTTTCTGCCTTCTGTGTTATTTTTGTGTCCTTTTCATTTAGGGGTATTTGCTTCTTCTTTGCAGTGATTTGCAGCAGATACCTGGGTCTGTTCACTGACACTTGAATGAGAGAATCCTTTCTATCTAGAATTATTCCCATTGCTGAGTGCACTGTAATCTACTCCCTGGGTATTTTGCTTTGGCCATATAACAGTTAGTCACTGTATTTTACTCTGGCTGCCTCATTTCTGGGAGCTTGCTTCAGACTCCATTGAGTTTATTGCCTACACTGTGTCAAACCACAGTTCATTATTGTCGTCATTTTATTAAAATAGTCTCTAAGTGCACCAGATTCTGAATACTTGACTGCAATATTCCACGGACATCTACTTTATTTTTATATTGGTCAAAGCCAACAGTAAAGCTGCCATTAACAGCCAAGCTAACGCCTTTGTGAAGTGCTTCCATGCTTTTCCAGTGCCTGGCAGTTACTTGTTGGCCCTTAAATGCTGTATCTTGGCCCTTGGTACACATTGCTTTTGCATACCAGAGGTCAAACACATTTCTATTGCACAGGAAGCAGCATTAAACTAGCTGAGATCCAGTTCTATATTTAGAGCTTCATGCATTCTTTATAAGTTTTGTGTTATCTCTTCTGATCTGAAAAGGAAAGCGATGCATTTGGCCTTTGTGCCATATATTAAACTCTAGAGTGTTAAATAGAAAGGGGAAATGTGTATGAGTCGATAAGTGATCTTTAATATGTAAAACATGCTGCTTATGTTCTTCAGATCTATGGGAGAGATACTGTCAGGTTTGTGTGTAGCACAACAATTCAAAAGTGTGTGTATTTTAATGCCAAGCTCATAGGG
The DNA here is from genome assembly GCF_028769735.1 of Zonotrichia leucophrys gambelii. Lineage (NCBI taxonomy): Eukaryota > Metazoa > Chordata > Aves > Passeriformes > Passerellidae > Zonotrichia > Zonotrichia leucophrys. The sequence continues at coordinate 98,853,330 of NC_088169.1, forward strand.
ATGAAATACTGAACTGCAAACTCCTGAGAACTTTACAGCAAAATAGGAAAAACTCAAAGAGAAACAGCATTTGTGAAGTGGAGGCAAAATACAGAGCATTATTTTCGCATTTGTGTTCTGTTGATATTTTATTTTTTCATACAGACTGAGTAATAAAACTGTGGAGCATTTGAGACCCTGTCATGCCTTTAAGTTGAGCTTTTCCAGGGAAAGTGGGAAAACATGTGTACAGTAATGTTTATCTTGTGTGTGAATAACTGTTCATGAAGTATAGTCATACTGAAGAATCTCATTTTAGTGCAAGTGAAGCTCTTTAGATAATCATGTCTGGATATTTTTAATAGCTCTTGGTAATATCTTATCCCCTTCCACTCTAAGTGCCTTTGAAAACCCTCCAAGTGCTCCAGGAAAATGCTTTAGAGCAGAGCTATATGTGTAACAACTTCAGGTATTATCAAGAAAAACTTAGATAAGAAAAGACATTAAAACCTTATACTTTCCAGTCTTCTACAAATAAGATCCAATGGTTTAACTGCAAAAGTTAGATGGAGGACTAAAAATATGCAACCTCTTTACCAAACCCACTATGAAGGAATTCATTCCATTAGGTTTTTGAGACAAAGTACAACAGCTTAATCATTGGGTATGGCTGGTGAGCTGAGTGTGAGGAAACAAAACCACGGCCTCAACCACACAAACACCATCCAAGTGAATAAACTGGCATAATCTAGTGTTTGAGGCCCTGGCCTAAGCAAACACAATCACACTCCTAATGTAAACAAGAAAGTGAAATTTCTTTCATAGGTTAGCAATGAGTTTAATCAAAGAACAGAACCTTATAAGCCTAATTTTGCTTCCATATCTTGTAAAAAAAATTACAGTCATAATAATAGATTCCTTTCCCTGAGACTGATTTTACAGCAACTCTGAGTAATTACATACATCTGGTGATAACTTTAAAAACTGCAGTTATAAAAGGAGCTAAATGGAAGACTTCAGATTCCCTGAGCTATACTAGATCAGGCTTTGGAGCCATATCCATTGTGACACTCTTTAAAGGACAAATGCTTCTGCAAATTTGGAAAGACTCAACTTTAAATTTATTTATAACATTCTTATTATTAACATCTTAATTTCCAGAATGGTGGAAAAGCAGCATGAAAGTTTTTGCTGCACACCTCTAACTAAGTTCAACACAAGTGCCACCAATATTGTATGGTAGAAATTTTACATTGCAGTGAACTTGGCTGGACTGATATTTGACCATCACAGATGAATATTTACAGAAGTTTTCAAAAGTCCCCTCCCCATATATATTTGTATGAAAAGCTAATAAAAAAAAGTGTAAAGCATACATTTTTCATCATATAGTTCACAAATCTGTCAAGCACTCTTAGCTGGCTCATCAAACCCTGACCAATAATCCATCTTCCCTGCTCAACTCAAATATTCCTGACATCTTGGTAGTGTCATATAGCTGTCATTTTCCAAGCTATCCATCAAAGAAGAGTTTCCTTTCTTTGCCAAAACAGACATCCCCTCTCCCTCCACCCACCCTAAATTTCCAGACAACGTTAGGTACTGGATTAGTGTTTGATGAAGAAATGGGGACCTTGGGAGCTGTGTGCTTCCACCATATCATGAGGCTTTGGCAGTGCTTATGTTGATTCCTTGCTATTTATCTTGCCATTGTGCTCTTATCTGAATGGCTCACAATATTTTGGGTACTCAGAACAACTCTGTGAGATAAAGGACAATTCCTCTGTCCCTCCTTTGGCAACGAGATCTGAAATTTGTAAAGGCATTTCATACATTTTATGCTGTGTTAGAGGCAACCAGGGGGAAATGGAAGGAGGAGGGATGTTACCAATTTTAAGTGCTCTGACAGTTCTAATGCAACACCAGGTCTGACCTCATTATATTATGAAGCCACGGGACTTGTAGAATCATAATAGATTCATTAAGGTTGGAAAAGACCTCCAAGGTTATCGAGTTTAACTATTAACCTAACACTGCTGGGTCCACTCCTAGCAGTGGATGCTGCTTAATCTGTATACCTGGCAGGGAGAGGGAAAGAGTGACCAGAGGCTCCCAAGGGAGCCATCATCAGCTTGCCCAGGCACCCAGCGTTACAGGCTTGAACCGTTTCCATCTTCTCTTGGAAAGCTGGGTCCCTGAGGAGACAACAATCTCAGTGTGCTGCTGGACCTCCTCCTCTCTTGGCTCATCAAATTGTGTTGTACACGTCTTGTGTGTCTCAGCTGTAGGAAATGCATGTGGAGTTGTAAGAGCTGGCATCTCATGGCTAATTAGTCAGATCCTTCATCCAAGAGAGCTGAAGCCCAGGTGATAAACCAGGGGCTCCCAGATGAATATTTCTATCTCTCCTTCAGTTTCCTGTACAACATAGTTCTTTGCTGCCAATGCCCATGATACTAGAATTGCCCAGCTACACCCTGCATGTTTAGGAAAAGGAGAGGAGGATTGCAGAGAAAGAGCACTTCAGAGCTTAATTTCAGCCCTTGGTACTACTGAGGTGTAGGCAGCTTCCTGCCAAGCCACACTGGGGATCTCCAGCAGCAGAATTTTCACCACCAGAGCAACTTGACCCTCAAAAGTATCTTCAGTAGCCTTTGGAAGTATGGAAATCCTGCATGATGATTTTGGGGAAAAAATGATTTTACATGATTTGTTTAGGAAAAATACCTCTTGTGGTTCATGGATGTAGGGTCACACAAAAACATAGAATCACAGAAGAGTGTCTGGGAGCCCAGGCTAGACAGGCCTCTATTTTCTGGGATTATTTATATTTTTCTCACTTGAGTACAGATGTGACTGATTATTTTATATACAGGTAATTTTTTTTTTTAATTTCAAAAAGGTATCAGAAGTCATTAGAAGAGGGGAACAGAAACAAAATCTATATGCCTTTGGGTCTGTCCATTGAATTCAATAGGAGACACTAGATGTTGCATGTAGAGACAGATTAGCAGGGCAGAATATCTCCCTTAAGATGCACATACACATGCACATGGTACGTGCAGTACAGAAAATAAGCTTTTCGTATGTCTCTGGTTTTGAATATTTGGTGATCTAGCATTCAAAAGATCTGTATAAAAATTCAGTCTTTGCCCTTTACCTGACAAGTGAAAAACCCATTGTCAAGTCAGGACAAAATTCTTTTGCCATACACTCAACCCTTTCATAGGGTCATGGCAGTGGGTAATAGAATATAATTAAAAACACATTCTAAAATTATTGTTAGGATTTTTCTTCTGAAGTACTTTCCTGAAAAGCCAGTCACCTCACTAGCATCAGTCCAATTACAGGACCCAGAGGGAAGTAATATTATAAGTAGAATTTTAGAAATAGCCCCAGGATGCACTTTGTGTGCCTCTGAGCCAAGAAAACCCCAAAGGGCATAAGTCTGGAATATAGTAGCTGGCTCATCCCCAGGCAGAGCTGCAGTCTCACTGAAAGCCTGACAGACACACTGCAATGCATATATCACAAAAGCATCACCAGTAGCACTTTACCATTCAGATCTGGTTCTCAAAAATAACTCGATTTCAGGAGAGAAAAACTGGCAGATATTTTTGGGGATAAATACTAAGTGTAATTGAGGCTCTGGTTCCATATCTCCTTGGAATAATTTCTTCATGATTATTGTTCAATATAATGACCTTAACCCTGTTCCTTCAATGGCCTAAAGAGAAATGTAAGTTTGTAGAATGAGTAGTCACGGTCACAACCAGACTTGCAGAGGCCACGAGATCACAGCTATACATACAATTTTGCAGCTGTGGCTTCTGGAACAGCACTCATTAGTGTGGACTGTAGTGATTTTCATTATGAAAGAGGATATTGTTTAGTGAATATTTTCTTGATGCTACCAGGCAGGACATGCTTGTCTGTTTATGCTCATGCTTTCAGCTCTATTTGACAAATCAATACTGGAAGAGTTTTCTTCCTCCATTTTAATTCTTAACTTTCCTTGCTCCAGTGTGAAGTAGGATGGAGGGGAGAGAAAGAGGCACTTAGCATTTGAGTTTTGGAACCAGCTCTTGTAAATCTCAGCAGCCAGCCGGCAGCTGACATCTCCTAATGAGAATGATCCTTTGCTGTGAACAGCCAAGTTCCTTCTTCTGGGCTCTGCTGCTGCCAGCATTCTGCTACAGAGACTCTCAGGGGCAAAAGATATGTTAGAAAATAGTAGCAGAAAGGGAAATTTTATTGGCTGCAAAGCTGTCAACCCAAATCAGATGTTAACTTCCCTCCTTGCTTTCAATAAGCTAAGGATTTGAAAATGTGACTTTTCAAATCAAATATCATCCTATATTTTCACTCCCTGTGTTAAAACATGACATTATATTAATGCTGTCTTGCTTTTAAGTTTCTGAAGTGAAAGAAAAAGATTTTATTTTTAATAGACTGGAAATACAAAAAAACAAGAGTCATTTGCACCTGCACCTGAAACTTCCTTCTTCTCACTTCCCTCAACACACTCCATTCAAATCCACAAAGGTGTTTTTAACCTTTAGCACGTGAGCTTTTTGTGTGGTCAAATTATTTTTTCCATGGCAGTAATAATTCTGCCTGCTGTTAAGCTTTCAACATGAAAAAGTGGGACGTATTCTTTATATGCCTTTTTTTTTGTTGTTGTTGTTTGTTTGGTTTTTTTTTTAAATTTCAGATTAAAGAATTAAAGTCAGAACTCCACAGGGGGCAAGGGGAGAAGCTGTCTGTATAGATGCATGCCCCTTGCTTCTTCCATGTGTGGGACTTCCTTCAGCACTGCAGATCTGGAAGCATGCAGCATGACTTCCCACAATTTCCATGATGCTTGGAGTTCTCCTTGGGCTTCAGCTGTGGGAAGCAGGCAACTTTCCTGGCAAATTCAGCTCACCTCCTTTTTTCTCACAGCAAATTCCAAGTACTGCAGATCTCTCAGAGAGCAGCCTCTGACACGGGTGCACACCTCTCAGCTGCAGACTGAAGGTCGATAGAGAGTATAATTTATAAACCCTTGTGACCTTTAACCTCATATCTTGGTTGTCTTTATAGGGAATGTGTGAACCAAAAAGAGTCCACAAATTTTATTTAAGTGCTTGGGTTTGGCAGTCCTGAGCAGACAGGTAGGCAGACATCTGATATTTAAAATACATTATACATAAGAGACAGCCTCAGCTCTGTACACACTGCATAGAGGGAGAAGCTGGCTGAAGGCCCTGTGTTCTCTCTATAAATTGCCAAAGGGAATGAAATTCAGAGTAAATGTTCAGACTTTTTGATTAAATCAATCCATTGCCACTACCCAATTAATCTTGTGTTCTCTTTTATTGTAGCATGTTACACAGCAATAGTGGATACCATAAATGATCTCTATAATCTCCTGGGCCTCCAGGTGAAGTAAGGATATCATTATCTTCAAATTTTCCTACTTTTTTTTTTTACTTCAATCAGGTCTTTAATATCTTCTTAAATGTCTTTTATTTTCTATTTACTGTATGAGAAAGTACAGGAACTCATTCTAGAGATGCTTATATATTTGTGAATGATGTAGGTGTGTAGTCAAGGTGAAGTGGGTGCCTTGTTAAAATAAAATTGCTGTACAGGGGACCTACCTGTGACAGAAGAAATCGCAAAGAGTAGAGAGTAAGATTCCTATGTACTTTTACTCTTTTACTTCTGTGCCCTTTTGTCTATTAATCAATTTTCCTGCTGGGGAACAGGCCATTGTTTAATTTAGTGATGCAGTCTACTAGCCTTGTTGTCAGAACCTGTGGACAGCATTATAAATTAAAATTTCTGTTTGGGGAAATGGTGCAACAGGCCATGAGGTTGCTTCAGGCTCTTCAGGCACGGAAGGAAAATTGAGAAACTAAGTCATACTCAATCTTTCCCCCTATCAGAGGAACATAGAAATGTTCTTAAAATTGCCCTTGTAACTTTGTCACACTGAAAAACCAGTAATCAATCCTATATATATTTGGCCTGCAAATAGCATGTGCAGGCACTCAGAGCTGCCCAAGTCATCACTTCTTTGGAGGTCTCTGGAGTTTTACAGCCTGTCCACTTTCCTCATCCCCAAAGCATCACTGAAAAATGCTTGATAAAGTTATAAGCCCATTTAGGTTGGAGGCAGACAGTCATCCTGGCCTAGTGCCCATCACAAAAGTAAATAAGAAAGTCTGCAGAAAATTCTTGGCCATAAAATGCACACACAGACACACACACACACTCACTCACTCTTGGAAGAGACAGACAGACCTTACAGCCTGTCTTTATCAGTTCAGTAGTTTGCAAGAAAACCAGGCAAGGCTCAGAATCAATAGCTGAACACCCAACTCTGAGACCTCGTGCAGCACTCGCCCTGTGCACCTCATGTGAAGGGATGTGCTGGCAAAAAACAATCTGCACATGGATGAGATGTCCACAGCCTGGCCTTTCCTGGAGGCACTTCCTGAATGCCCAGCCAGTCACACTGGTGGACAATTTCCACTGCTAATTCTCAAGAGTTAGGGCTTGTATCAAACCAGGTGTGAATTTTCCTCCTAAGGAGGGTTTGGTTTTGCCAAGAGGAGCGCTGTGCCACCGCTGCCCAGCTGGGCCACGGCTCCGAGCTGGGCGCACTTGGATGTGGCTGTGAGCACAGCTCCTTGAGGAGAAGTTCAGGTCAGCTGCAATGGGACAGCTCAGGCCAGCATCATCCACAGTGACAGTGACAGCCAAATGGGATTGTGGCAGCAGCGTAGACCAAATCATAAACAACATTTACAAAAAACTAAATAAAGTGGTTGGGCCCACAGACAATGTGTAAGACAGCATTTGGCAATTGCTCTTTTTAAGGAGGTATATTTTAATGGTATTTTTACATCATGCAGATATTGCAAATATGAATTGCTCACCAGTGAACACTCATCTTGCAAAGATTCCAGCACTAACTTGATCTTACTTTTTCACATAAAAGGAGTACATCACGGAAAAAATAGGACTTTCTCCCACATGGTCAGGTTTTAGCAGAAATTAAAATCTTAAATATCTCCCATTTATTGCTCTCTTAACTGGTGAAAGAAAGAAAGCCTGGAAATACGCCAGTTAGCAACTGGTGTGCAGGAGAGTAAATGTCTTTTTTAGTTGGTTTTTAAGACAAATATCTTTAGCTTGGTAACTGTGCTCATGCAGGATTATCTTGAACAGGTGAGAAAAAAAATTCATTATATCTTTATCATATTATAACTTAAAATTTGTGAGTTTTGGGGTCTCAGCCAGACTGGGGCTTTATTGCATAAGGCCCGGTGCAGACAGGGATTTATGAGCAGTCACAGGCTTTGCACTTTTAGTCTGAACATTTTTTTCTGAAAACTATAGCTGCCTCACAGAGATTACTGCCTGAAAAATCTCACTTTATTTTTAAAGGAGTATGTTTCTCACCCACAGTGCCTGGAAATGAAAGTTCTAAATGCTCCAGCACCAGAACACACATAAAAAGACTGTAAAATGAAATTGTCTGCTTTCATGGTGTTAAGTCAGTCCTGTGATTGATTGAGAAAGGAGAGGGTGTCAGGAAGGGAAGGTGTTATTCAAGGTTTCTGAATGCTGGAGTTGGGCAGAATGGCAGGTCATCCTGCTTCTTCCCCATTACAAAATTTAGCAATTTTAAGCAAACACCATTTTAATCAGACCATCTGCAGCCAGGATATTGGCCAGTTCTCTGACACCAGCATCTCTGGGCTGCTCTGCCATGGCATAACAGAATACTGGAACTCAGGGATGTTCAGGGATGTTTCATATGCTAAAAAATGCAATTCACATACACACATAATTGTTTGTTTCCATTTCTGGTCTTTGTGGCAGCTCTTTCTTCAGTGTCTATCCTAGGTTACTTTAGCTTGTGATGCAGTTTTGAGTTGCCACTCACTCAGAACTCACAACAGATCTGGGAAAAATGACTGCAGTTCGCCATGAATGAGGAACACTAACCCCCGTTTCCATCATAATCAAGACACAAAATTAGCTTTCATTCACTCATAGTCACCTTCATTTCAGCAGCTTGGTCTGTTGAGTGGACCAGCCTGATACCAATGAATCACACAGTTCCTGATGCTTGTTCTCTGCATAATTGCTACCACAGCATTTCTCAGGCATGACGAGACACTATTCCTTTCCTGCTTTGAAGATGAGCCATATTGCTGTTTGCTGGACCTCTTACTTCAATATTCAGGCCCCACAGTTCAGAGAAAAACAGCTTACATATGTTTTGCTTTCTGACAGACTCCTTTGGCCACTGCTCAGAAACCTCTGAGTTATAGCCAGGCACCAAGCCAGGATGGCTTTTGGGTCAGCTGGTATGGACTCTCCATGACTAAGTCAGAGCTGGAGGAGGCTCTGGAGGTTGAAAAGTTATTTTTCACATAAATCCCCTTGTGAGGCTTATCTTGGAGTTAAACTTTGCTATCTGAGCAACAAGGTTAATCCACTAAATTTGGCTTGAAAAGACAAGATTTAGGCAAATGAAAGGACAGAAAGCTACAGTTAACAAATGAAATGAAAAAGAGAGAAAACACATGATGCGTTCTTTTTCTACAGGTAATATTTTTTGAAAGGAAAGAAATTTTTGAATGTTTTAAAGATTTTGCTTAGTTTCTCTTTCAAAGTAAACAGAATCATGGTTTATATCTCTAACAAGATCACTCTTGGAGCCTTTCAGATTTCAAACACCTTCTCTTGTGTTTTTGTTGCTCCTTGTTTTGTGGGTGTGTTGTTGTTTGGTTGGGTTTTTTCTCCCTCTTTGTCTTTGTACTGTATTTATTTGATTTTTCACTCATCTTCCTATCTTTCCTTCTGGGCTGGAAAGCCAGTACTGCCTGTTGCCATCATCAGCCACTTTCTCAAATGTTGACCCCAGACTCTGTTTTTCAGGGTTCTTTTAGGGTTCTTCATGGGAGCAGGTTACTGCAAAGAGCATGAGGCAATTGTGGAGGTGGGAATTCTTCTGTTTGCATGTCAGAATGAAAACTGGGAACACCCAACACCTGTACAGACAAAGATGGCCTGGAAAATATTCTATTCATGTCCATTTGTCCTGAGTTTCTGTTTGTTCTTCACCAGTACCTCAGCCATGTTTTTCCTTATTGGATCAGCAAAGTAAATATTGATCAGAGGACTTGATTTTTCACTCTGTCTCCTTATGCTGGTAGAACCAGAGTTACAGTGGCCAAAAGGACTATTTGATCACCTAATTCATGTAGTTTGGTTTAATGAACTTTAGGAATGGCGTACTAGATCCTGCCCTGTGTCATGTCATTGATGTTGGATCAGTTTAATGAAAGCACATGAGAAGGGCACAACAGAGCATTCCTTCCTCTGGTATTCACTTCTCTCTGCTGCCATTGAGCAGTTTAGGAGCCTCCTGCACTGGAGACTGTGCTCAGTTTAATATCCACTGCTGAAAGGAAGCTAGATCACTGCTGGGATTTAAGCAGAAGCTCCCTGGGTTTCAACACACCTAGGTGCATGCTTAGCTCGCACCCCTGGTGGAACCTGCTCTGCTTGTTTGTGAAATGGCCTAGGGATCTACAAAGGTCTCTCTCTCTCAAATCCATCACCTGGTGTCAAAGTGGGATTACATCCCCTCTGCCACAGCACACCCAGGCCAGCTGGTGAGTCATTCCTGTTTGCTCTCACATGGCCACAGGCTGCTCCAGCAGCCTTTTCCCTTTCATGGGGCAGGGAGTGGCTGTTTGCTCTCCTAGCAGCACAGTCCAGTAGAAAGGGGAGCTGCATGTAAAGAAAGGCATTTATTGTAGCTTGTGTTTGCACTGAAAATTTTGAAAGCAATGCAAACAGGGACATCAAATATGAGCCATATCTCAAATATGGTCTCAAGTCTGACAAGTGTGAGAGAGAGATGACCTCTACCTTGCTAGATGTTAGCGTTGCTAATAGGACTAACAAAACATCTGCAGTTGTGCAGGGACATCATGATGGATGGTAAATTTTCCACTCACAAAGTTCTTTTTTCTTTTTTGCAATTTGAAACGGTGCGTCATTTAATCCCTGATTATATCCAGTGTTTGTCCACAGCATGCCAAACTATACATCATGGATGCTTTTTCTTTTTCCTAAAGAAACTATAAAAAAAATATGAGAAGCAAGCAAGAACATAAATAATCCAAAATTTAGAAGGCAAAGCCCTTCACTTTGAAGACATGACTGATAAATGTTAGAAATAGGCTGTATAACTATATACCCTGTAACTTCCACAAAAGCAGAACAACAGAAAAGCTGAATCATGGTGAAGTTAGAGTGGGACAGGACAAATAATCAAGAAATGCCAGCAGGAAAATTAATCTCTATAAAACTCCAGATGAAAACTCTTTGTGAAACTAAGAATCAAAGAAAATATCAGGAGAGAAATCATCTGTAAAAGATATAAGAAACGAAAAATGGAATAATCTCAAAAGGATGGTGGTCTGAGTTTACATGATTTGTACTTGTTTGCTTCAGTGACTATAACATTGGTCACAGGGCTCTTCAGTCATGTAGTGAAGCAGATGCTTTCAAAGCTCACAGAAAATATACATGAAGACCTGCTGTTGTGGTTGTCTTAAATAAGTGAAAGACTTGAGAAAGCCCGTTTTGGCTAAGTTTGCTCTGTCTCTCATATGTTCTGCCAAGCAGAGCCTCTGGTTCCTTGTGTCAGGCCCCTTGAAGGGTGCTGCTCCTTTTCTTAGCAGGATTAAGGTGCTGTGCATTGCCTGGCATTATTTTCTTCAGAGAACCATGTTCCTACAAGATGTACATCTCATGATTTTAAAGGAGGAGCATCTGAAATGAATAACTACTTGGGAAGGGGTCTCAGACCTCCTCACTCACAAGACAATCTATGTCAGCAAAGTAATGAGGTTTAAAAAAAGAGGGAGCTAAATAGCAAAGGGGCTAAAAGCAATACAGAGAATCTGTTCAGTTGAAGATAAAGAGACCAAAGAGAAAGGTACTTTTTGAACTAGAGAGACATTTGAAAATTATATAGATATTCAAATCTTCTGATATTTCCTTAATTCTTCTTGTAGAACTGATTTGCTTTCAGACAACACTGAAATGCTGCAAACATCCTTTCTGGTTTTGGTGGAAATCTTTATTTTGCAACTTCTGTGTTTAGGCGACCAGACATAGAGAGGCACAAAGAACAGCATCCTTTTAAGACTTCTCAGTTTTACTTAAGATAAGCAGATACAGCTGCGTCCAAATTCTCAGTAAAATTTGTACTTTTCTCTACTTTCTACAGGAAATTCCTTGAAAATTTCGATAACACTGAAGTTATCTAACTGCAAAGGGAAACTCTCCTCGGCTACTGGCAGGATTTTAGGAGTCTGTGCTGCATGTTTCAAAACCTTAACCAAAACTCCACTCATATTCAAATCATGGTCAGTGAGCAAAGGCAGATCTTTAAAGCAGAGAAATGAAGGTTTCTCATCCTAGTGCCTCAGTCCTGGGAGGATGCTTGGTCAGCTGTTCCTGAGTTACAGGAAATGCCTTGGCAATTCAGACGTGTCTGTCACAGACTATGGAGAAATTCTGACATGTGCAGGCTGCCACTTAAATGTAGAAGAGGGCTGCATCATTGCTGACATCACATGGGAAAAACAGGGTGAAATCTGGAAGCCACCATTCTCTTTTGGGACATTCTAGGAGCACTCCCCCATGTCTCAAAAAGGAGAGATATGCACTGTAGCCATTGGGGCTACTCACAACCTGCAAGCAATGCACCTCCTCCAGGCACATGCAGGACTGCAGCAAATGCAGCAGATGTGCCTGCACTTGTTTTCTGTTACAGCCAAGTGCTGTGGGGTCAGAGAAGGAGTTGGCAAACTGCAGAGACATTAAAATCTGTTTTGGGTCTTGTGTTTGTTCATGTTTTACTTGGGCATGCTCAGAGAATTCTCCCTTCTTTCTGTAGCAAGGGCCTCGATTTATAACAACACGGAAAGGCAATCAGCCTTGCCCCAGTTGGATTGCACACTATGGAAAATGTGTTTAATTATGAAAAATTAAAGACAAGGAGGATGTGTTTAGACTATGAATGTAGACATTTTCTTGGCTAGAAGCAAAGCTGAACAAAATGGGTAAGAATTCTAGATCAGTTGTGAAGGATTTATTTACATTTTTTAAAAAGCTACACATGTTTTCACTTAAAGCTCTTGGGAGGGTCATTTCAAAGACCAGGACTCCTGGCTGCTTGCCTTCATCTCTTCCTCCATTCCCCCTGCTTGCAACTTGAACATTAATGCAGAGACCGTGTAAAAGAAAATGCATGTCAGGTGTGACATATCAAGTGACACAAAAGTTCAGTCCCAAGAAACAAATTTTAAATTGATCAAGTACTATGAGGCCTTTTAGTAACCCTTTTTAGTGTCTTTTGCAAAGTTCAGGCCACAAGCATTTTCCAGAGAGTTTCTAGTCTTGCTCCCAATGAGTATTAAAATGTATAACCATAAGGTGTATTCTTTCTAAGCACTCCAGAATCCAAAACTGAAATATTCTAATGTTTTTTCACAATAATTTTTCTTTATGTGTTTTGAAGTTTTTTTCTTGTTTTTTTGGGGTTTTTTTTGGTATTTTGTTGGGGATTTTGTCTTTTGCTTCTGGTTTCTCTGCTATATCTTCAACGCGGGTTGCACTTAATCTCCTCTGTAAAGCCTCAATAATCCTTACCCTACCTTCCTGGAACTCCAAAACCCAGCAGTATAGTTGGTCTGCAGGGCCATTAGAGCTATTCATTACAAATGACTCAGCACAGTTTAAACAAGAAGAGAGAACAGATACACATGCCATCCTCACTCAGATTAAATGCTGCCTGCCCTAACACTCTGTCTCAGCAATGTAGGCCCCATGACCAATTTTCATGATAACACAGGAAAAAAGTCAGTAGAGGATAAAACTACAGCAAGGGAAGGGCGTGCTCTGGAATTCTTCAGGCAAATCTTCCTCCTTTAGGAGGGATGATGCTTGTGTCACAGAGCTCTCACTCAGGCTGCAGCTTACCTGTGGAGCAGAGCAAGGGATTACCCTACCTATAGTCTTCCTTCCCTAAAGATCTGTTGTTACTACAGACTTTCCTTAGCCTCTGAATGTAAAGGTCAGAGCTCTTATCCATAGCTGGGAATCTGGACTGCAAGGCAAGGTAGCTGGAAGCTGATGATTGTCTGAGAGCTCTGTGACAGCCAGTGGAAGAATGACCAGGAGGAGGGAGGAAGGACGCACTTTCACATATGTGATTTTGATATTGGGAACTTCAGAAAAAAAGGGCAAAAACATTCAAAAAGGGCTTTAAACTCCTTTTTGAGTGTTTTGAAATTTCTGTGCTAAGATAATGCTGTATGTCAAAAATAAATTCCAACTTTCCTGAGCACCCCTTGCTGCTTGGCACGTGATGTGTGCAGACTCAAGATGGCCAAAGAGAATTTCACTTGAATTTCAAATACAACAGCAGGATTCTCAAAGACATGGTAAACCCAGACATTTTGAGCTTGTAGTCATTATGAGATCTCAGAAGATTTGAGGTATCTTTTTAAGCAGCAGACCTTCACCTCTGTACTCATGCACCTGTAGCAGGGGCTACAGGGAACAGCAGTAAGCAGAGCTAGGACAGTGGTTTTGCTGATGATCATAGTAGTTAGAGATATCCTTGATAACTAAGTTCTACACTTCAAGCCCCATGGAGTCAGGTAGCTCAGCCAGCCCCAGCTCAAGGATGACTTTTACTAGCAGTGGATTTAGTACTGCTACTGTACCACGTAGTGCCGTTGGAATTTCCCCTTTAGGAGCACTGAGAGGGACACAGCTTCAATTGCTAAGGAGAAATAATGGCAGTATGAAGGACCATCACAGCGGTGGTTTTTTCAGTCCCCTAGATAATCCCAACCTGTGAACTTCCTGCTGCACCTTCAGGAATATGTGGCTGAGACAGAAAGCAGGCAGTGAATGCCAAAACAGGCAGGTAATCACTTGGCAGGAACTTCTTTGGCTTAAGTTTTGAGCCAGAAAGTGGACATTTTCATGATAGTGGCATACAGACAGAAGATTTCTTGAGGGAAATAAAACTTGTTCTCAATCTCTTCACAGGTGACAACCCCATCTGCTTTTAGCTTCGTACACCACATGCTTATATCAATTATATCTTCAGAAACTAAAAATTCAACATAAAAATGGTTTCCTAGATAGGAGTGGAGAAAAAAGCAATAACTCCACCATTAAATAATGAATAAACTGATTATAAACTGCACCACAGCAAACATTAATGCTCATTACTTGATGCCACATCAAAAATGTAAATATAAAGAACATTTTTAATTTTGAGAACTGAATAAAAGAAGCAGGAATGATTCCACTGGAAAAAATGTAGCATTATTGTTTTCATCCTTGCTTGCTTTGTACTCAACAGGAATCCATTAACATCAAGTAAGGCCTATTCCTAATCCCCTTGCTAAGCCCCAGCCCTCGACCCAGGAGAATTTGTATTGAAGCAGAAACATGCCAATCATTTTGGCCAATTAAGCACAATAATAAACATGAAGCAAGGAAAGAAATGTGGGCGGCATTGCCAGGATAAGGAGAGCAGTGTCTACACATTTTGAAAGCTTGTCTCGATTATGAGGTTAGCTCAATGAAAGCTCATCTACAGCTTGTCTCCTAGGTCCAGAGGAGATTCCTGATCTATAGCTTATTCATTTCCTGTGCTGATGACACATGCATTCAGTATGTGGCAAATGGTAACAGGATTACATTTCACACATATTTCCCTGAGTTTTTGTTTCCTGAGTACTCCCCGTGCTTCTGTAGTATGCTTCAGGCTAACAGCAATTCAAATGATCACTGGGTTTATCTGAGAGCTTGTGAAATAAATCAAGTGCTATTTGCATGCAGCAAGCTTACTAGATATACTGGTAACAAGGTCTTGGTGATGCTCTCAGCTGACAAGGAGAAAGAAATTTCTGTTTGATTTTTAGCTGTTCTCTAAGCTTATCTTGTAAATGGTAACACATTTTTGTTTGACATCTAAAGGAACAATGTCACTGATTTGCAGCGGGCTTCAAAAGTTGTGCTGAATTTTTATTGTTCTTATTGATGACCAGCTTTTCCTGCTTCTACCTGCTCAGTGACCCTTCCACAATAATTGAGTGGACCTGCAGCAGGGATTTATACCCAGCTCTACAGGTAAAGCAAATGACAGGAAACAGAAGCTGAGCAAATTGTCTCTGAAGGCGATGTACATCACCCCCTAAAATGTCCAGGCTTACGTTTCCATGCAATTAGGAAAGGAAAGGTGAATTCTGAGTACATTTAGTAGCCATAAAATGTAAAACCATCCAGGCATTAGCCGAAAACTTAGGCTCTCTCTCTCTAGCAGTAGCCCAGCTCTGAGATGATCAGAATTCTGGGTGGAAAAGCCCACGTGGAATGTGTGTACACATCCGTGGTGTCTCTCGGGGGTCAGAAAGAAAGCAGGAGAAGACTGGAAAGTCTGGCTTGCTGCCAGCTCACATTTTCATTTTGAACAAATGTGTGTAAAGAGTTTAGACAGAGTCCCTGAAGACACTGTTTATCTGCTCAGCTTCAAAGAAAGCCGCCACAGGAGAACTGTGATGAAATCTGGTGCAATCATTCCTTTCAAAGACAAAAGAAGCCTTAAACTCAAAAAAACCTGAAAAAAACAACAACTCCCCCCGACAAAATCCCAAAATCCATATATGTGTGTTTGTGTGTGTGTATAATGTATATGTATATGTATATGTATATGTATATGTATATGTATATGTATATGTATATGTATAAAAAACTTCCTTCTTCCTGCTGGAAAAGACTAGGTAGGTGAGTATAGGCTTTTTATTGTGGATAAAGGATAGGTGAGTATGGGGTTTTTTATTGTGGCATAATAAAGCATTTATAATTTCCATTTAGGGGGACTCTGATCTCTCCTTTGCTTTCTAACCATGATTGGTAGGTGGAGGAGTCATTTCATTTGAGAAGTTGATCTCTACTCCCCCAGCCACAGGTCTTGGCATGTGTTTATGCATGTTGGTGGTAGGTTAGCTCCCATCCATGAATTTTGGTTTTATTTTCCTTTTTGTCATTCCCTTTGGTTGAAACAGTGTCTGTAAACATCGTACAACCCAACCACTGAGATGGTGGAAAACAGGTTAGGAAAACCATATGCAGGCAAATCCCTGCCACTCTCTCCCTGTCTCTCTTAAAAAATAGCTGATTTCTGGTTATTCATCCTATAGTCACCAATGTTTGAGCTAGTGGCTGGCAGGTACTAAATAATCAGAGGAACAAGAAAGACTTTTGGGGATACCAAGTCCCTCCTGCAGGCTGAAAAGTAATATTGTGCTTTGTGATGGTCACAAGCATGTCTGGGGTTTTTCGAGCTCTACAAGAGGTGATTTTCATAGTCCACACAATACCCAAATGAAGCTCAGAAAGGACTGATTTATTTTTAACCTTTCTAGCTGTACTACCAGTGATGCTGACATTATGACATTAACTTACTCTTTTGCCTTCCAAAGATGTGCCCTGAACATGTATGGACTAAAAAAGCAAGTGAAAATGGCTCTGAAATTAGATAATGCAAGCTTTGGGAAAAAAAGTGTAGAGGATAAATAACTGAGGATATATTCTTGTCATTATCTCTCATAATTTAAACAAGATAAAAATGCCTGTTAGAGATGTTTTGCTTCATACACTGGGTACCATCCACTATCACCCAGTACCATTTATCTGAGTACCCAAGATACTGTCACCCAGTATCCATATCCTCTCAAGGGGATGGATTTATGAAAGCATGGTAAAATGGTTCTTATCTGAGAGCAGGATACCAGCTATGCTCCTACTGATATATAGCATTATTCTGGAGGCTGTACTTATTAGCTTGACAAATTCAAGTTTTTCAGTCTTAGCTGCCTGATACTTTGCCTACAGCCCCACATCCACCCATTTTCCTATTTTCTTTTTGTTGCAGAGTAGAGCAGAGGGGATGTAGAGAAACTGTAGCTGGGGGTGTCTAGTTCTGTTGTTCACAGCTCAACATTTAGCGCAGCTCTCAATGACTCTGGACCACCCAAATTCCCCTAAACACAACACATACACAGATTAGATTTCCTTAAAGGGTAATCCTTTTTTGACCAGAACATCATGAACTGGTACTTGTTAACATAAGCTCTCCTAGTTTCCCAGACCAATACCAGCAATCAGGGCCATTTCCCACTGCACAGGGCCCATCCTTTTCCCCTCCTCTGATACTCTCACCTCCCTCCTGTACAGTAAAATTGAGATGTCCCAATCCTCAGAATATGCCCGTGTTTTCAGTGATGCACAGCCTCTCTCTGTGACTCCATCATGAACTGGAAGTGCGCCCACTTGGTAATCCAGTGTAACCTTTCAGCATTCCTGAGCTCAACAAAAGGCAATCACCTTCTTCCACCTCATTACAGGAGTCTCAAATACAAGCAATAATTATCCTCTGGAAGTGCCCACATTTTTTCCTTGATAAGCATGGGCTATGTGCCATGTTGCTGGATTCCTGAAACTCGAGGAAGTAGACTGCATCCTTTGATATAATGATTTAAAGATTAATGTAAGGGCACTGACTATTGTTAGTCTGTAAAAATGTCCAAGAATCCTTCAGTTTGTTCTTAAGATACATTTTTATATCTGAAAGCTCAATGTTATTTTGCTCTTTTATATCCAATTATGCATAAATCAATGTCATGGGTGCCTTAGCACATAATTTTCCCTAGCAAATTAACGTAGATTTCTTTTAATAATTGAAAAATATTTAATTTAATGAATACTTTATTTGCAGTGATGACTTCCTTTATCTATTCTCTAATTCATCCAAATAAGCTCTTTTGTTATAGGACTATTTTTTTAAAAAATAAGATTCATATGAATTTTCATTTGTGCCCCATCTGCCTCTGGAAGCAATCCACAGATAGATATTTATATTTGGAAACTAGCTTGAGCTGTCTAGTGAATATTTCATGGCACCCATAAGACAATGGCTTCTGAAAGTCATTGGTGCTGGTAGACACTGAGTGTATGACTTTTCTTGGTGAGAGAAGATGAGTAAATGGCTCTTGAGAAAGCTCAGAGAAATTTAAAAACTAAACTTGGAAGAAAAATACTTAGCTTCTAGAAGGATCAATCTGGGACAGTATCAATGGATACATAATCTTTGCAGAATGTTCTTAATAATATATTCCAGCTGGGGGTTCTCTAATATTTTTGAAATAATTTTTTTTTCTAAAAATGTCATACTTCAGAGGAACGGACAAATGCTACAGCTGAGGGTGTGTCTTTCAAAAAATACTTGCAGAACATGCAAGTATTTTATGCTGAGAATGCTTGAAAACCATGGCTAGATATCAACCAGTTAAAGGGACACCTCTTTCCTACACATCTAGAAATGAATTACAATCTAAACAGACCTTCCTCAGACTTAATGCTGATAATGTTCTTCTGGAAAAATTCAAATGAATTAATACAGAGCAAGAAACTCATTGAGCTTTTTACAGTTGATGGCCATGTTCCACCAGAATAATTTTTTACATGTTATAGTCACATTAAATTTGACTGATATTTGACTTTACAGCAACAAAAAATAAATATTTTTAAATAGGTATTTTTTAGTCCTTGTGGCCATGCAGATAGGAGTGTACAAAATACTGGATGGCTCTACAAAGGTCAGAAGCTCCCTTTTTCTTTTTGTTTTATCTTGTAATAGAAGAACTAGAGAACTAGGAGGAAACAAAAAAGGTAATAACTGTCAGACTGTCACACTTATAAAAGGGAAAATGCCTATATTTGCTGACCTCAGCAAAACTGAGGGGAAGAAAAAGCTACTGAAAGGATTTAGTCATATCTAAAAATAATAGAAATATCCATTTATAATAAAAATATTTATTATAGAAAAAAATAATGTCATATTACTTATGGGATGATTTTCCAAAGAAAATCCTTGTTCCTGCATTAGGCCCTTAGCAACTTCCAGCTTTCCTGAGTTGCAGACAAACTTCCCTCAAAGCCAAGAGATTGTGTATTTACTTGCAAGTGTTGTAACCTCCAGTGAACACTCCAATGCTGGTTGCTATTGAGCACTCCAAAAGAACACTCATTGCTTCGGAAAAAGTATGAAAATATTTGGAGTGGACTCTTTGCCATGCTCACTGTATAGACCTTTATGTCTGAGTCAGATCTGTAAGCATCCTTGACAAAATGTTCACTGGAAAAAAGAAAAAGTGCCTGATTTGCTGCATGTTTATTGAACACATTTACACATGGCCAGTCTCTCATTCTGGATTCTGCAGTAGATGGGATATTGGTAGATGTTAATGGTGGTTGTTAAACCAACATGCAAGAAACATTTTCTTCTGCTGTTTGGATCCAGACTCACAATTGCCATTACAGTCAGAAATGGTGGGAAAGGGCCTTGATGAGCTAACAGGATTTTCAGCTCCATATCGTTTTAGTTTTTTACAGCTGGTGAAGACAGCCTGAAAGAAAAATCTGTAGGAGGCTTATTTTGTCACTGACTGTGTTGTGTCTCTTTCTTCCAAAAATTGGAAAACTTCACTTTGCAGCATCTTTCACTAGAAGGGACTTAATGCCAGAGCTTGAACAACATGGAAACATTTTACTGGGATCCTTATTCATAATCTTATCTATGACTCTGGCTGGCAGTTCCTAGCTACATGGATACTTGCATTTTTCATGTATTACTCAGACTTCATACCTTATGAATATGAACAAGAAATTGGCAAAACCTCACATCTTCTAAGACAAAATTCAAGTGTTCTCTTAAAGAAAAAAACCTCTGCATTCCAACTTTTAAGTCTAAACTTTCTTTGTGTACTTCCAACGAACTATTTATTTTACTGTCATATGGATAACAAGTGAAGCAGAAAAGATCCCCCAGCTAGGAAATGTTGACAAAATTTTGAAGGTATTAAAGTATGCTGAAACACACATTATTGTGGTAAGACTGAAAAACTAGTCTGTGCCTTCAATCCCAGAGCAGTACAGACTTGTACAGGCTGGGATATATAGTATTAATGGCACAATGAATGCTTTGTGTTCAGAAACTGGGAAAAGCAGCACCCATGTTGTTAATCATACCCAGTCCCCTCCAGCACCTGTGGGCTCTGTGATGTCCAAACTAGGAACCTTGTATGTGCACAGAGAGAATTCCACACCACAGAACAGGGTCTGAGATGTGCAGAAGATTGAGCAGGAAGCCTTTTAAGAAAGACAACAGGAAAAGGGAAAGCTAAGGTGCATCTTAAATCTTGGTGCTTCCCAAGATTTATGTGAGGTTTCATTCATGATTTACAGCTCTTAACTCTCAGTTGTGAAGATCATAATTTTTCTCTCTTGTATTCAAGGAGGGTAGACAGGATGGCCTGTAGTGAAAAACTTATCATGCTGGGAGTTTAAAGAGCAGTTCCCACATTACAGGCTGGCAGGAGGGTTAAACAGAGGAGCATCTCACACCAGGGCACAGCTGGAGGGTAGGTGACAAACTCTGCAACACTGTCAAAAGAGGTGTACTTGTACCTGTGGCCAGAAGAGAAATGCCAGTGCCACATTAATGTCAGGTAATTCTGGGGCTTTGTTGTAGAGAAAGCCCCCAATCTCTCAGCTGATGCCACCCTTCACACAGGTGGTTCTGGCAGAAAGCCCTCTGACATGCAAGAAGCTTTTAAAACTGTCAACTAAGAGAAATACCCTACTGCCTTACTGAAAATTCAAGGGTCTGGCTGCTGATAATGGTTATTCAGGGGTTAGGTAACAGAGAGAGCTACAAGGGCAAAGGTGGGGAAAAGGTGCCTTGGAAACAGAGACTGACAGTGCTCACTCAGCATGGACTCTGCTCCACAGTGTGCTGACCCCCCTGCACAGACCCATGCAGGAATGCAATCACAGCTGTGCACTCTCCATTTCTGGGCTCCTCAGGTAGGCTAGGCAAAAAAAAACAAATCAAGCTGTAGGCAGAAGATGTCTATTAAAATCTTCCACATGGAAGAATCATAATTGCCTTTTACACACATGAGCAGGGGCTTGGAGAGACGGGCGCTTTCTCTCAAGGCTTTCAGTTTAACAAAGGATGTGTCTGGAGGATAGTGAGTAGATGATAAAAACTGAGAAGGGAGAAACATGCACTCCTTGTTGGGAAGTTATCAAACCTGTAGAGCCTAGAGGCTCTCTTCAGATGCATGAGCAGCTCCTGCTGAAGACAAGGGAAATGGTGTGCCGGTGTCTGTGAACAGAAGTTGATCCTGGCCCCAGGTACTTTAGAAAGAGGTGTTTTCTTGCCTCTCTCTAAAGAGAAGGTACTTCATTCCTCTTTCAAAAGCAAAAAGTAAACATCATCAGACATGTTATTACAGAGAGCCTTGGTGCAGTCCCCCCACCCTCTAGCTTTCCTCTCCCTATGTCCTGGTTATTTAAAGAGAAAGTTAGATGTAGTACACAGCTTTAAAGTAACCTTATATGGCATTTTTGCAGCAACAGTAAAAAGTGATCACTTTCTCTGTCAGACAGCCAGGCAACACTTCTGCAATACTTTTTGTGCTGACTTCCAATCCTGCAAACATTTGGCCAAAAAGCATGTTTCTGTTACAGTCCTCTTCTCAGCTATGATATCTGCAACTTACAACACTATTTTTGAGTGAAAAGCAGACAAAAGCCATCCCTGATTAAGAAAGGAGCAATGAGAAAATCCCAGGGAAGGAATTCAAGCCAATTTGTGCAGCATATCAAGGCTAATTCAGGTCCCGCAGACTCAAAGTAGGCAGTGTGTGCTCTACATGCTTAGTACAGAAACAAAGTGAATGGGAATAAACTGGCTAGGCCCAAAAAGCTCACAAAGGTTCCACTGACACCTTCATGTACTCAGGCATGGAAATGGGGCTTCCTCTATTGCCTTGGCTCTGGCATGATGCCACAATGGGAGAAGGAGGGCAGTGACACGACTGCATGGTAGGAAAGGAACCGAGCACAAAACAAAGCAATTACAGAGGATGCCAGTCCATTGAGGGACATTACATAAGGGCAAAAGTAGTTTTTTTTAACTCAGATGCTTCTCACCTTCATGAAAAGAACATTTTAGTCACAAAACCCTCCTGCCAAGCAGTTGCAGGTGTTCCCCCTTTTGCATGCACCAGAGAAATGAGAGATAGCAGAACTATACCCCAGACCTTGGAGTGCAGCCCTAAACAGGCAGCTTTTATTCATGGACTTCATTTTCGTCCTAAAGAAAGGTTACACGTCAATTACTGTACACAGTGCACTTCATTGAGAGATTGCTGAGCACTATCAATGAGGCTGTAATAGAAGTCTGCACTGCAACAGGAAAATCCAGCAGTTTGACTTAGCTGATGGATGCGTCATCCGTTCCCAATATCCTGACTGCTATTAGAAATGAAAATGTCTCTTCCTTTAACTGCTTTGGACATCTCATCCGTTCTTCTGGGTGAATGTACCATTAAATGTCAGTCTGTAGACGTATCATTTTGGGGAGGGTGAGTAATAAGCTAAATTGTTCCTATCTGAGTGAGACACATAAATCTGAACACAGGCACATCAATAAATGGCTCAGCAGTCATAAGGACCAAGCAGCTTTAATGCCTCTTGACATTGTAGGGTGCAGTTCTTCCAAAATCTCTGAGGGGCTTAACTGTTCAGGGATGGAGCACGCCTTGGTATGGATTGTTGGCAGAAGGATTGAAAGTGGGCCTGATTTTCTGAACTAAGGGAGGTTGCTTTAGGTGTTTCACAATAGGCCCTCCTGGACTCTTATACCTTCAAATCCCTGCAAACTGCAGACAGTGTGGGGAGTTTTTCTGGCAGGGGGTCCTGTCAGAACAGGAAGAAAAAATAAATTAAAGGCACAAAGATTTCTTGTCTGACTGCTTTGCACAAGGTGTCTGGAGTGGGAAGAGCTACAATACTTTTCTCCTTAAACAAATGATGCAAATGTGAGGAGGGTGCATTTGGATTCCTGGGGCATTTTTAATGATATCAGAAGAAATTGTTTAACCTCAAGAGGTTAACATTTAATAACTAGGTTAGAACCTGCTGTTATCAGACTTGTCAGTCTTCTACCACCAAAGAAATATTAAACATCTGTGGAGGCCACCAGCTGGGGGCCAAAAAAGTCATGCCTCAAACATTGGGTAAAAAAAAGTATCAGGAAAACATTTTCAGAAGTATACTGGGATCATTTAAAACTGAAGGATTTATAAATAAAGGTTGATACATAAAAATGAATGTCTAGTGTGATTAAAAATATCTATTGAAAGTTTTGTAGGTGATGTGAGGTATGGGTTTAAAAAACTCTTTTTCAGTCTAGTGTGAAGTTATTTACACATCTTGAAGATTTTTGGCCTTAAGCAGCTGACTCCTCTTTCTCATCTAAATTCACTCAAGTCCCTGGGCATCTAAGGGAGGCTTAGTCTTCTGTATAACTAAGGTGCCTTAAAAATTTGCAGGAATTGCTTTTCCTCTGACATGGTTTGAAAGCAAATGGAAATTCGCTATACACTGACATTAAATTAACAGAAAGGAAAGCAGCAGCATGCAGGAAAACGGTGTGGTAAGAGTGTTTGCAAGAGCCTCCAGAGTATGTACAGAACAATAAATTTAGGGTTAAAACAGAAACTGGTGTATAAAAATCACAGAGCTGGATGAAGAAGCACTTGAAAACTAGACACAAAAGTAAAGCTTGCACCACAGCTCAGACCAAATTACAGCAGACCCACAGAGCATCTGGTCTGGAGATGGTGTGCTAGCACCTGAGTGGCAGCATGTCTCACAGCCTGACAGGGAGGCAGGAGCAGATTTGTCTCGGGCTGCTTTGGAGCCCCTCCTGCTCAGCCTGGCCGGCTGGGGGATCCCTGCTCTGCTTGCAGCCTGCAGTGGGGCTGTGCTGCATGCCTGTGATCTCAGACAAGGCAGCCCACAAACAAGAGGCAGGAGAGGCTGTGACAAAGGCTGCAGGAAGGTGAGGATGTATTTGATGGCAGCAGAGAAGGAGGTGGGCAACACAGGAAGCACAGGGGATAGTGCACGTGTGTAAA
This sequence comes from Zonotrichia leucophrys gambelii, assembly GCF_028769735.1. Lineage (NCBI taxonomy): Eukaryota > Metazoa > Chordata > Aves > Passeriformes > Passerellidae > Zonotrichia > Zonotrichia leucophrys. The sequence goes on from NC_088169.1 coordinate 98,877,470, forward strand.
GGGGCAGAAAAGTGAGGTCCAAAGCTCATCTGCCACCGAGCTGGGCAGCCATGAAGTAAGCCAGTGCATTATGGTCGATTGCTTACCCACCTCCAGGCCAAAAGGGGGTGATGTGTGCACCCTTCACACAGAGCTCAGGCCAAGCTGCACCACGTCCCAAGAGAGGGCAGCAGCTGTTTGGGCAAAATGAGCCCGGATCACTGAGCTCTCAGACCACAGTCAGCGGCCATGGCAAGGCTAACGGAATGGCTCCATGTGTTTGCCAGGAGGGATTGGATCCCCCGTAACCATGGGGTCACAGGCGGCCATGCAGGCCTGACCCCTCAGTGCTGAAGGCAACAGTGACTTCACCACTGACACCCCTGAGGCAGGGACAGGCACCCAGGCTCCCCTCTCCTCAAGCCCATGGAGCTGAGACAGCCAGCCACCCTTTCTCAAACTCACCCCAGGTCAACAGGAAGCAAATTGCCATCATTTGTTTGTTTTCCTTTTTTTTCAACTACTAAGATTGCTGAAAAGATTTCAATTTTGAAATGTCACAAATGTGTAAGAAAGAAAAATGCATTTATTTATTGTTTTTCTCTGTTCCAGAGAATGTCAGTTCCAAAATTCTCAGTGGCTTATGAGAAACGGAGCTTGCTCTTCTCTGAGTGCCTCATGATGCTGAAAGAGGACAAGTTTACTTTAAACCACTGAAAAAAGGGAATATAAACAGCAACATAAGTACAGACTGCATTAACTAATTTGTGAAACCACTTTATCTAGTGCCCCATCTTTATGCTGAATTTCTTCTATGTGGTCTTGCATCATCTCCCTTTCTTCTCACCTTGTAAAGGTTCCAGTCCTGCACAGATCTCCACACGTGTCCGTGAAACATGCAGCAGTTGCTTTGGTCTGTCAGTGTGATTTAAGTTGTAGTCTTCTAATGTTGGGGCTCTGCTGTTGCTAACACTCCCATGCTTAACTACATCACATAGCAGAGTTCAGCACATGTGCAAGAGTTGGCAAGACTGGCTATTTGCTTGAGACACATTATATGAGAGCTATAAATATTTGAAATGTAGCCAAGAACAAGTTTTGAAACTATAAAAGTAATATTGGGGGTGAAATGACAACTTTCATTGTCCAAAGGGCAGTGCTTTATTACAATTTACTGGATTTTTTTATTTCCTCCCTAGAAATTAGTGAACTCTTGGAAGCAAAATATTGCAGAAAGTTGTCTTTAATGTAGAGTCTACATTTTCCTGGAAACAATCATTGTCTTTGTTCCAGACACTGAAAGAACCAAGATATACCAGAACACTCAGAGAGTCTTAGCTATGCTTGAGCATAATCTGGAAGTATTATGCTTGTGGCTTAAGAGATCATTATTTTTAAATGTTTCTGTTTCAGCCAGTGTATAAAAATATCAGGAAAATCAGAATGATCCTGGCAAATCAGCTTTATGATACCTTCTCCATTAAGGTTACTTACTCAAAATTATGCAGAAATTGTTTCAACACAGAACACGCTCCAAGTCATACAGCACCTCTGCTTGTCTATACACAAAAAAATCACATCATCTGACAAAAAAAGATGTAAAGGAACTCACAAAAGAGATTGTAGGAAGGAACAATTCACAGAAAACAACATATGCAAATGATAGGAGAAAGGCAAACAAAGCATCTAACGCTATAGAAAGGGAAGGAAGGAAAATTATTGAAACAAAGAGGTCTACAGCCTATCTGTAAATGCATGAAAGAAAACAAGAAGATGAGCCAACAGCCAGTGAGTATTTGTTAGAGAGAAACCATACCAAACAACTCATTCATTTCAGGAAGATGTTAACATGCTTTTCCTTTGTGGTTAGGGAAAATATACACATTATATAACTTAAGTTTAACACATTTTTTTTGTGGGGTATCTCAGGAAGACCGCATGAACAAGCTAGGGAAGTATAGAATGGATGAACATATCACAGGGGAGAAATAAAGCTGGTAGAAAATTTGGAAAGAAAACATGAGTGTTTTTTGGATAAGTTATTCTGTGATTCTGGAGTTCTAAAAGTGTTTGTCTGTGATGTAGTGATACTTAACATTTTCATTAATGACTGCTAGGATGGAGATTATTAAAATCTGGCATGGTGGATCTGCAAGTGTCTGGAAATGCCCTGGAAAGGGGATAGAACTGGAGTTATAAGAAGAGACTGTAATTCAGTAGGGCTAAGTAGATAGTACATGGAGAGGAATCATCATCATGAATAAGTTCAGGCTCAAAAATAACACTATAGGTAGCATTTCCATAGAACAGATCTGGGGATCCAAATACTCAACAAAAGTCAGTATTTTCATGCTGTTTTGTAAAAGTTCAATGCTCTATCAGAAGGTATAGCTGGGAATAAGTGAAATAGACTTTGACCTCTATTCAAAATTCCATAGAGTTTCAGCTGAATATTAGAACAACTGTGCAGTTTTGGGCAGAGCACCTCAAGAAATGTAGGGATCAATGAAAAGGAATGCAGTGGAGATCATGAAAAAAAAATATAGAAAAGCACAATCTCTGGCAGCAGTATACATGAGTTCTGATTGTAGCAGAGAGCAAAGGCATGGCTGACTCTTCATAGTCCCCAGCAAGGCAGACAGGCAGTGACAGGCTTACATTAAATCCAGAAATATTCAGGTTAGCTGTAATTTAAAAAAATGTTTTAAAATTGAGAGTACTAAAATGACAAAACAGATTTCCTGGAGGTGAGTTTTGTTGGAGGTCTTTAGGGACATGTTAAAAAATATGTGTGATGAAGGAAAAAAATACCACTGGTCTTTCATTCAGGACAAGAAGTGGAATTCTTAAAGGGATATAGAGACAATAATATTAATTTAATCTCTAAAATGTTTTTAGAAATCTTGTATAAAGAATTGAGTTTGAAATGGTTACTGATGTTTTACTCCTGGAAGAATGTTCAATACATCCATTCAGGAACTGGATCCTTATTTTAACTGGGACTGTGAAGTGAAATATTCCCTTGTGTATCAAAAACTCCAGACAAAGTCATAGAGTCTGGATGAGCTTGCAAGATCAGGTCACTACTGGCTCTGCTAACACTTACCAGAAACTGCTGTTTTTGTAAGAGCTTTTGTTGGAATTGCATACAAACAGATCTGTTACCTTGCTCAGTCCAAAATTATGACCTTGGCTGAAGTGATGTTTGCTTGAATCCATTACTGGAAAAGTACATTACAAGAAAAATTGCATGCAGCAATGGCTTGAAAGCAGAGAAGGAGCCAATATCAGGATCACTTTCCTATTCTGGAAATTCTGCCCCAAAAAATGAGAGCTTTCAATCATGCAGCTAAAGTATTGAAACCCAAGAAAGACTGAGACAAGATCAGCAGAGTTGTATCAGGAAGAGTTATTATGGAACAAATTCAGTACCAGACTCGATGTATTATGATTTAGTGACATGGCCTCTATGCTGAACTATGGCCACAAGTGCCAGTCCTGAAGGATGAACCCAAAGCAAGCACACTCAGCATTTCAATGGTGTGGCCCAGAAGCTGAGCTTACCTCAGATAATCAAACTTGCAGAGGAGAGCTTGGATGGGAAGGGATGGATCTGACTGCAGGGACTCTCCCCAGAGACTCGATATAACTCCTCATGGCCAAGGGACTGCTATGACAGATAGCTGGACATTTGTGTGTAGGAGATGTGAAGCCATTTGCTGAATAATTTATGAAATCATTGTAACAACTGGCTGAGTGGCATATGTGACTAAAAAAAAAATCTTAAAAAGCAAAAGGAAAGGATAATTGCGACAGCAGACATTGTGAAGTGAGGTGCTGAGTCAATGAAATTAGAAAGAGAAAACATTATTAAATCTCTCTCCCTGATTATGTAGGGCTTTTCCCTTATGATACAGCCCCCAGTGTATTACCAAAGCTTGTTTAAAATAATTCAGTGGCTTCTCATGGGATGCAACTCTGCTAATCTGCAACTCTGCGCTTGTATTTCTTTTTTTCCTGATACTTCTATCCATGATTTTACATCCTACTATCTTAGCCCTTGGATGACCTGCATACAAATTCCTTTCCATAAATGAACCTTGCACCTTTCATAAACCCCATACATTGCTGTCACATCGACCTCCCATTTCATTCTGGGTTGGTCAAAGCTTCAATATAATGTTCATTTTTATTTCTGGCAATTTCCTTCCGTAAATCAGTCCCTCCAGTGCCTTAAACACATCTGTTACTTTTCTCTGAACATCTTCCAACCTATCAATATCTTTCTGGAATAGAAGAACCTAGGATTATATCCAGTATTTTAGGAGAATCATTACTTCAGAAGGATTTTTCATTATTAAATCCTGTAAGTAATTGCAAAAAATAAAAAAAAGCTACATTCCAGTAACCCCGAGCCATAAGATGTTGGTGGTCTGCTCTGCATGGCATGTATAACCACACTGTGTACCTCACACGGCACATAGGTAGGGACAAAAACCCTGATGCTCAAAGCAAACTGGACCTGCTTCATGGTCCTCTGCAGCCTTTTTAACCTGTGAAAATTATAAACACTTCATCTTTATTTTCTAGTCCAATTTTTAAATCAGATAATGAATATTGTGAAGACCCTGGGGAGCATCCCCTAGGTTAGGGAGACACAAGAAACTTCCCTCAAAAAGCTGTTAAGACCCCCCTGGTTCCTTCCCCTGTTCTTATGTCCCTCAGCCACTCCCTCCCTATTCCCCTGTTGTCCATCCTCTTTGTACTGCCTGAGAGCACCCTCGAACCAGTACCTGGGGGGACACAGAGAAACCTGGACCCTCCACATAAGTGTGCCTGGGACCTTGAACATCTCACCGGGCAGCTGAATTAATCATCTGTGGATATTATGCAAAGGCCTTTTTGCTTCTTTACCTGGGACTTAACTAGCAGCAATTCAGGCTGCAACAGAATACCTATGGTGGAAAGATTCACTTCTGTGCAGATAACCTGCATGATACTTAAATTTCATTTTGAGGCTTGTTTTGAGGTGGCAGGTGTTCTAAGAATGGATTGCATGCTTTACACTCACATTATGTTTACCCCTAATATTTACAAAAGTTAGTCACCTCTGTGCAAGCAGACCACAGCATATAATAAAGCTGATTTTTAATTTAATTTTATGATTCTTTTCTTCCCTCTTTTGTAGCATGTTTCCTGTGGGGTATGGGTTATGTCAGGCACTAGGAAGGAGCAAGACAGGATGTTGAAATGGGAAGAATATTACACAAGCATCATTCCAGGCCCCTCCATTTCTATATCACCTTGAACTCACCCTGACCTGGCTCTGGGACCTGTGTTTGGCAGAACACTTCTGTTTATACACTTCCTTTGGTTAGTCAGTCTCATCTACTAGTGATTCTGCCTGAGGTTCTTACTAAACATAGGCAGATACAGAGCATCAGAAAACAGCAGTTCTTCCTTTGGGTGGGCAGGCCAGGACTTCAGCTAACGCTGTTCCCTTCTTTCTCAACCTGACCAAGGATGAAGCAGAGCCCTACTTTGCACCCAACTCTAAAAGCAATGGCTAATTCTCCAGGAACATTGCCAGGGTGGTTATCTCCTTGTAGGATTTTACTTTCAAGGAAGCTGTGATCAAGCTACTGTTATACAGCTCCTTTGTATGTTGCTGTTCCTTGCTGACAGTCAAATTTTGAATTCCTGGAAAGAGGAATGCTCCATGAACATGCACCATCACATGGCAATTAAAAATGTGCCTATTCCCTTCTCTTCATGTTCTTAGCATGCTGCTGGTGATTTTTCCCTTTTTTCTTAGGAACAAGAATTAGGGTAAGGCACAAGCCTGATAACTCCTATGTGATAAATGGCCCAGTCAAAACCAATGACAATGCCTGAGGATCTGGAAGACTCTTGTGTGGAACTATAAGCAGAGACCTTCTGCTGCCTGAGAATCTGTAAAGCAGATTTAGTTTCTTTAAAAGGACAGCTGGACTCTTATCACCTGCTGTGCTTGCGTTCTTCCCATCACTGTTGATATAACTTAGACTGGAATCCGAGTCTCTAATAAAACATTTGAGTGTTTTATTTTGCATTTTATGTTGTTGTGGTTTTTTAATGCACATCAAAGTCATTCATAATTCCCAGAATTTTCTACACTGAACTGTTTGGTTAAGCAAAGACGTTGGTGATGGTGTGAATTATTTATTTATACAGTGTACTTTTAAGTTGGGGCCAACATTAATTTGGCTGGGTCACTGGCATTGTGGATTTAATTGCCATGTAAATATCTATGGCGTCTATGTCTTTAATTAGTGTGCTAAATTCTACACAATTTATGAATAAAATATATTCATTTTGACATTTTAAAACAGTTATTTTATTAATGAAAAATTTAACAGCGTTATGCCAATTCCCTTGCCTTTTGTTAATTATATGCCTCTCGCATTTTCTGATATGTTAATTTTGTTTCGTATAAATATTTGTCCTCATTAAGAAGAATACATTGTCAATGTTGACTAATTTTTTTCCTCTGAACAGATAACTTAAATGAGACTTCATTTTTTTCTTCTTGTTACTCTTACTGATTTGTAAGAATCATCTAGCTCTGTTCTATAAAATCCTGTTCACCCAAGGAATGAACGGCCTAGCTTTCTCTACGTGGTGTGCATGCCATGTTGAAAAGGATATTGGACAGGATTTAGCTAGCTATGTTTTTTACAAGAGGGAATAAAGAGAGAAGTTTTGCTAAGATACACTGTCCCTTCCGTGAACTTCTGCTGCTAGATTGGCAATTCACACATGATGCGTGCTGAAAGGTTTAAAGAATGCAGATAAGGAACAAGGGGCATGAACAGGACGAGGCTGTGGTGCCAGAGTGCTTCTAGAGCAATGGCAAAGCCATAAACTATACAGGAATAGCTATGTCCCTCTGAAAAGCCAGTGCTTTTTTAACCCCACATTCCTGGCTAGGGTAACTCTGACTCCCTTTCCCTCTTAAAGAATAGGAAAGCAAATAACAAAATAAAATTGACATACAACCACGAGTCTCTTCTGTCATACAGCTTGCTTATTTTTACTTGCACAAGAGCTGATATCATGCCAAGACCACCAGGGAGGTGCAAGGGATGTTCTGATGGGAAAGGAGAGAGCTGGGCCAACAGGTGTGAAACGTTCAGGGAAGGAAACAGCAAGTCTGCCTCTGCAAAATGGGAGGGGTGGGAATGGCAGCTACAAATACTTGTTTTAAGAACCAGCTTCATTTTAAAAACATGAAGTCCCCTGTTTTTGTCAGGCGCCTACGTCTCATGTTTGACATGAAAGCTGAAAAGGGAGGCCAGGCTGAATGCTGAAGGTAAAGCTTGCTGATGAGGAGACAAAATATTGACCCCTTGCATGATTTGGGATAAGAGTTCAAGAAAAGAGACTGGGGGTCATAGAACAGAATCATAGAAACACTAAGGTTCGAAAAAACCTCCAAGAACATTGAATTTCAGACTGAACACCATGTTGGCAACAAAACTGTGTCACTTCTTGCTCTTTTCCAGTAATTTCTTGAATGCTTCCATGAATGTTGACTGCATCACTTCCCTAGGTAGTCTGTTTTAATCCTTTCAGTGGAGAAATTCTTCCTGAAAGAAAGCAGAAGAAAAGTACTTTTGAAAGAAATATAAAAGAAACAATATGTAATCATAATTCTGCAATGATTGACTCAATTAATATAGCAAAAAGATGAAAACGAACAATGAATAATTTTTACAACCAACAGAAAACCCTGAAGTTGTGTAACTTTTAAGATGCTAGGAAACATTGACAGTTGGGTGAGCACTTATAAACAAATATTGCCTAAGTTCCAAATACTACATTGCTAAGGAGTCATGCTCTTGTTGCATCAGGGGGTAGAAAAGCTGGCATGTGCCTCAGCTCACTGCTGAACAAACAACACCTTAGAGCAGAATCTTTTTTTTTATGAGCCAGTCACATATAAAATCCACATTAATAGTGACAATGAAAAGCAGATGTTCTGAGTTTATTACACTGCTTTGAATAGACTCCATCAAATATTAAGCCAATTTCAGCTGAGGTTACATGGTCTTGTACCTCTTGGCCTCATATAGCTGCTATGAAGGATTTGGTACTTCCACCACTCCTTGTCAGTACATGTAAGGTTTCTGTTTAATTATGCCTTTCCTGTTACAGCTTCTAACCTACGCTGGGTCACAGAAAAATGTCAGGACAAGACAAATCAAAAGAAGCAGTCACTGCTGAGGGTCAGAACACAACATCCACACTGCTAAAGACGCAAAAAATCTGTGGATGCAAAGCTTGACACGTTTCCAAGGACACATAAGAGAAAAGCCACTGGAGATTAGAGCTGCTGGGAGTTACAGGCCAACAACATCAGGGTCAGGAAATCCCCTGAGGTAAATATATTTGGAGGCCTGCACAAAGCTCAGGGAGTGTCATGCTTACTTGTCCAGAAGCAGGGAAGGGAGGAAGGAGTGGCCCGAGCCTGGCTCAGGGAGGCTCTGCTCAGGCCAGAAGTGGTGTGCAGGACACGTTCTGCAGGAGCCACCAAGCCAACAGCCACCAGCTGTCCTGTGTGCCTCATGGCTGATGCACCACAGCCCTCACAGCACCCCTGTGCCTTGGGTCTATCCAGATAATGCCCCCAGAAAATGGCACCATCTCCCTGGGAGAGGGAGAGTCTCACCCAATGAAATGGTGAGGTGAAATGGAGGTAAACTTGGCTGAAAAAGATGTATCACTTCTTAGAATGTGATACAGTGAGCAGTGTGGATGCCAGTGCAGTTCCAATGGGAATGGTCCCAGGGCTGGGCTGAAATGTATCCCATAACATGGACTGGGCCTCCCATGTGTGATCCCTGCCTAGCCACAGCAGCAGCCCAGCTTGGCAGGCGGGACGTGCATCCATCTCAGAGATGAGAGCTCTTAATCCACAGTTGCTCTGAAAGTCTGGAGATGCTGCATCCAAAGATAGGTGTGTGTATGCATTCTCTTCATGCTTCACTGACACAGCAGCCATTCTGACCTGAGGAACTGCATGTAAATATCACACCTTGGATCACCGTTGAAATCTGAAATCCAACATCCTCACAGACTCTGTATTGTTGTCTAAGTTATGTGAAAATATTTTACAGTTTCTACATAGCTTTTTCTCCCACAGGTATGATGTAAGTAAGTAAAAATGGTCAGTTTGCCTATCTACTGAGGTGAGATTGTATGTCAAAAAACAGATGAAGAATCTGACCTGCATGTGGATATAGATCCTGGCTGCTGTAAGTCACCTAGAGACATGAAGAACCTCTTCTGACTCCTGAAGTCTTTAGTACATGGATTACTTTCCATTGCAGACAAATTTCACATCATTGGTTGCTTATTTCAGTTGCAGTAAAAAATGAGGATTTGAACATAGATTTAAAAGTAATCCGAGAATAATCCACTGAGCTCCTTGCTGAGCCCTCTGCACCTGTTTATACTATTTGAATTTTGCCATTTTTGGACTGTGACCGAGTTCACATTTTCCTTTCTACTTTCATTGCATATTTTTCTATTATGCTCCTAATTTAGCATTTTTAGAGGTGCTTGCAGGCTTCCTCTGAAATTATTTGATCACATACATTTGTGGAGTGCTTTAATGTCATCTGCTACTTACGTTTGTAACATGCATTTTATACAACACTCTGATTTGTTTGAACATTAATTTCTTTTGTGGATGGAAGCCAGCATACTGTTTTCACATCACAGATCTGCACTCAATTGTGTAACATTTGGATCAGGAACATTTAGGATTAAATATGGTTTCTAAATGTCTTGAAAAAACTTAACTTAGGCTCTGCTGCAGCATTCACACTTTTCAGGTAACTTATCTCAATGCTCTGAACAGCAGGACTTTGAAGACTTCAGCCAGGAGGTGATATGACTAGTTAATCAAGCCTCTTTTCTGTGTTTCTTATCATCTACTCTATTTTATTACATTTGAAAATTAAAACAGATTCTGCCAAGAGCAAGTATGTTTGCACATTGCCCTTTGTTTGCACTGACATTTATATATTTGCATACGATTGCCATCCTTTCTTAAGCTAAAATCAACTCTGCTTTATTGTGACACTACAGTTTAAGTAAGGGACATCCAACTGCGACTTCAGCACAATAAAGACTGATTGAAGTGCCAGTGATTTCAGCTGTGTTTTGCATTGCAGTTACACATGCTCTACTCAATTGAAGCAAAACAATCCTAAGAAACAGAGATGACAGCATAAAGGTCAATAGTCAAAGATGTGAGCTCTTTAGTGAAATTTACTGCAATAGAAAAAATTACTGATTATATTTGTACATTTTATGTGCTTCTCTTTCATTTACTTATTTTTTTAAATGAAGTGAATGATATACTGGCACAAAGAAATTTCTTTAAAACATTGCATTCTCTTTCCCAAATATTCCTGTAATTGGTTATGAGACTTGGTTTACGAGGACAGAGATGAACCACACACAGGTATACAGAGAAGGATGCTCTAGAAAATTATAAGAACCCACATTATAGGAAGTCCATTAGCTTTCACTTCCTAAATAATTAAACAGTACACTCATTCACCTTACCTCAAGAAGTGAAAATGGATCTTTTGAAAAGGGCATCCTCTTTTACTGGAGAAAACATGTTTTTTCTCCACACAAAAAGCAGAACACAGTTTGAAATGTGCAGTAGAAATTCTAAAGAACCTGTAGAAATCAATCAAATATCATTTAAATTGCACATTCAAAACTAGAATTTTTCATTACATGGACAGTCAATATTTATGCAAGTCAACAAAGTTGTTATCTATAGTTATTTATGTATCGACATCACTCATCAGAGTTTATAATATATTTTCCAATACAATTTCAATGTTTCTTTAAGGAAAACAATGTCACTTGAAAGTAAATTGTTTGCAGAAATAGCTCATTTTCACTTAGCTAATGAGGGGTTAGAAAGCCAGTTATCTCAGGGCTCTGCCAAATCACACCAAGCAATATTGCAAAGAAATTTTTTTGTTCCAGGACATTTTACTTCGTTTAAAAAATGAATAAATGAAAGAGAAGCATGGAGATATAATCAGTAATTTTTCCTTTTGCAGTAAATTTCACTAAACAGCTCACATCTTTGACCATTGGCCTTTATCCTGTCATCTCCATTTCTTCAGATTTTTTTGTTTAAATGGAATAAAGCACATGTAACTTTGTAATACAAAAGACACTGAAATTAGTGACACTTCAATCAGTCTTTACTCAGCCAAAGCTTTCAGAAATTCTGGTTTTTTTTACTTTGTGGAAGGAATTTTGGAAGCCTACAAAACTCAGTCATGTCTCAGATTTCCAGATCACTTAGCCGCTTCACTTTACTTTGCAGGCTTTTCAGGCTGTTCTTTAATCTTTCAGTGTGGCCAAGGTTACAACACAAGAAGTGCTGATTATTCATTTTCATAATTAACAGTTCTCAGATGAGATATTTTGTGTTAGCTCTTCATTCAGCAGTTGTAAATGTTTTGATTTTCATTCCAAAATAAGAACAAACCTTTCACTCTTTCTGAACTTCCTACAACATAAATTCAGAATTTTGAGCTGCCATAATCACAGTACTTTAGAGTTTCTAAGTTTCTAATATTTTTTCTGGAAATGTTTGTAAAACCTTTGAAATGTCCATATTATGGACTTTTATGGTGATTAGCCTGAAAATTCAGACCAAACACACTAAGTTTTTTAGGTATCCAATAGGGAAGCAAAAAGAGTAGGATGTGATTTTGATGCATGTACTTTGTAAAAAATATTAGCAAGCAGCAAGTAATCAAAATCAAATTGCACAGAATGATATTTCTTTGCATAAATTATTATTATTACTACTACTACTACTACTATTATTATTATTATTATTATTATTATTATTATTATTCCTTTCAAAGTATTATACTAGTGGAGTACGAGATATAATTACAAAATATTGGGTAATTTCCTGCCTGGGTAACTGATAGAGACTAATAGTTTGACCAGCCCTAGGAAAATCAGCTACAAATTCTGATCTTTATGCACAGGGCTACACATTCTGAGCATTTAAAGAGACAAGGCAACTCAGCTTCAGAAAGGTAAACACAAGCGCTGCTGAGTTAGCCAGACAGACACTTTATGTATTTGTGTGCCTCAAGTATGAATAACTGCCAATCATGTGTACAAAACTAAAGGGGCAATAATTTCCTTTGTTACTGCTAGAATAAGTTGATGGAAAGGGTATACAGCAAATACCATTGGTAATGATTAGTTGTAATCAATTGTGCAAACATTGGCTCTGTTGGGTGTTCCTGACCACTTCCTGCTGACAAGTGGGACCAGCAGAGCCCTCCTGTAGCACCATCTTAGCTTTGAGCTGAACTGCACAGCTCAGAACCAAACAATTCCATGTATCAAACAGTTCTCTCCCAACTACCAAGGTCTCCCTATCCTACCTGCCAGCCTGCTTCACCACCACGTTGCTGTTTTTTGTTGTTCTGCTTTGTTTTTCACTGCTTTCTTTGTGGCTTAACAGCTGTGAACAAAACCTGAGTAATCAATCCCTACTAAATTTAAGACTGAAAAAATGTGATGCATGAAAGTATGGTGTCTCTTTTTGATCATTCCTGATACACTTATAATAATTTCTTTATTCAAGGGGTTTAATCAAGGCAAAAACTGTCTTAAAAGTGAAGATTTTAAGGTGGCAACACCTAGGAAGTCTCTGAAGATAAATATAGCTGAATAAATTGTTCTGTCTCTAGTTGTCTCTCATCTGTTTCAGTTTGTAGCTCTAGCTGTAGTGGGGAAAGCCCTGATGCTCCACACTGTCCATTTGGAGACTCCCTAAAAATCCCTTCTGATGCAAATCCAGTTTTGGAAAGTGTTAAGTGTTAAGCCATCTGAAAATCATTCTGCTCAAAGGTGTTGTTAGACTGACAGAACCTGTGACATCCAAAGCCATTTATCAGCCATGCACACTGATGGTGATCAAACAGTCAGTCTTCAGACTGTCATAATTGCAAATCATTGTGTTGCAAAAAGTGAACAAATAAAGAAAACATGTTATACTCACAGCTTTGTTTCTGCACAGAGAGTGAAGAAGTTATTTATGCATTTACCAATCTATGACCCTGAAAATACATCTCAGTACTAAAATAATTTAGTTTTTATTGTTGTTGTTTTTCTCAAACAGGTATTTCTGGGTTTTCTTTTTGTTAACAAGGAAAGAAAAGTTTGATAATTAGCAGTCAAAGTTTCACAGGTCAGATTTCACATGTTTCTGGGCCAGATTCTGTAATGAAACTCATCTCAATGCTTCATTTAAAGAATTTTGTACTTCTACTGAACACAGTGAGACTGCTCATGTGCAAAAATCAAGCACGTCCTGAAAATGAGCTGGGACAATGTTTCGCTATCTTCGCTATCTTACCATATTTTGCTCAAAATAGACACCCAGAGAGATTTGCAAATGTGCACAAGCAGGGTTCAGGGATAATTCTTACAAACCTATCTCTTCTTATTGAATTCTGGAGGGAAAAAAAAAAGCAAATAATGTACTTCAGATGAATGAACACGCCTAGGTGTCAATAATACACCTTGTTTCCCCTGGAGCACAGGTGGAGCAGCACTGGCATGGGTAGGCAGCCCTCATCACTTCTGTTCCATTCTGCCACTTCTTGTAGGGCTGAACAAAACACAGACCCCACCTGTGATGACAGCTGAAGGTGTCACTTCCTAAGCTGATGTGTCTGCAGCTGCCTGTTGCACCTCAGACCACCCAGGCACCTTATGACCTTAATATTACACTTTCTCAGTCAGGGAAAAACAAACCTGTCTGATAGGCTGAGAAAGCTGGGGGTGCTCAGCCTGGTGAGGAGAAGGTTCTGTGGACACCTTGCAGCAACCTCCCAGTGTTTGAAAGGGGTCTGCAAGGAAGATGGAGAGGAACTCTTCATCAAAAACTGTAGTGATAGGGCAAGGAGTAATGGGTTCAAGCTAAAAGAGAGGAAATTTAGGTTTATACAGAAGAAATTCTTTACTGTGAGTGTGGTGAGGCACTGGAAGTGGTTGCCCAAAAGAGTTATGGATGCTGCATCCTTGGATGTTCAAGGCCAGGTTGGATGGGGCTCTGAGCAACCTGGGATAGTGAAAGAGGTGTCCCAGCCCATGGCAGGGGGGTTGAATGAGATGATCTTTAAGGCCCTTTCCATTCTAAGGTCTATTTCCATTCTATTATCCCATGATTCTATGAAACTAAAAAATGCAGCTTGTTTTATCTGGATCCTAGAGCAGGACACGTCCAGGACAAAGTCAGCTAGATATCTTCAAACATCAACCACTGTCACATTTTTTAAGGCCTCTGAGGGAAATAGGTATGTAGAAAAGCTTTAGAGGGCAATTGTAGGAGGCCTGTGAAGAACCATATATAATATATGTAAGTTTTTCCTCGTAAATGAGTGGAGCAGAGTGTTTTCAAGGACCATATCTTTCCATTTCAGTATTATTCCTAAATAAAATGATGGAGAACAAATTCTGAGCAAGACTGGCAGACTCTCCTTTTTTAACACAAAAATTTCCTATAAAAGCATTCTCTAGATAATACATCCAAAGGAAGCCCTGAAAATCCCCTGCTACAGAAGTATATCAATAAGAACAAAAAACATACCAGTGAAAAACCAGCCTTAGAATGGGAAAGGAGTTCAAATACCTATGCTTTCAGGTAATAATTACAAGACTCTATTTCTAGTAACAGGGTTATGTAGGCGAGGCAAGTACTGATTGATGGTGCCCAAAGATCACTTTCATAACAATGTACAGACTGCAAATGCTGTGTGGAAAACAGTAATTGTTCCAGTACCCAGCTGATTATGTGCATATTGATATCTAGGTTGCCTGAGTAAACTTAAGACTAAGTACAATGCAGAATGTAATTCATTATCACAACTTCTTCAAATATATTACCTCATTCACACGTGTATTTTGAGACTCAGCACTGAACTGTGCTATCCAAAATGTCTATTAGGTTTTGAAACAAGCAGCAGACACTCCTGGTGGCTCTAGGGGAGTCTGAGAGCTTGGCAGAGTGGGAATGTGTGCAGCATGCCTCCCTCCACTGCCCTCCCCTTTGTTTCAGTTCTCTTGGGAGCTGGTGTCACCAGGGAGCCCCAGCATTATCTGAGGAGAGACTTCAGTTCTGACAGATGCAGGGACACACTGCATGGGGGGAAGCAATTTGTGTGCAGTTGTATTTATTGACCACAGATCTCAAGTGTGAGGTGGTGACTGCTTTTTTGCTGGATTGCTCTTGTGAGAAAGCTGTGGATTGACTGAGAGGAACACAGTGAGGAAGATCAGTGAGGAAGGTGAGCCTAAGCCCCTGAGGCTGTGAGCTTCTGGAGAAAAAGCTGAGATCTGAACCTCATGCCTGCTTGGCAGGCAGTTGTTTGCCTGTATTCTGTCCCCATCCCATTAAATTCCGAAAGAGCCACACCAAAATCCTGAAGTGGTTTTGCAAGACAAGTTCAGCTTCAGTTATATGATAGACAATGTTGGTAGCTCAAGGTTGCCCCTGATTTTTACCACACTTGTCCTGAAGAGGCCTTCATTGTACAAAGTAGAAGGATGCTTAGTCCAGTTTTAGGGTATAAACTGATTAGAAATCTCTCCTAAAATCAAGTGCTTGACCTGAAACAGCCAAACCCTCTTTATACTCTGCTCTCAAAAGCATTCTCCCATCTAATGCCTTCCACTGTAGTATTGCTGTTCACAGCAATCAGTATTCTGAGGCACAGACTCTTTCCTTTCTTAATGCAAAGCCTTACTTACACTTCATTTAGTAGGCTGCATGCTAATGAGAACTGTTTGCAACCTTCACTGTCTGTGAGAAGTCCCAGGGTAGCTCTCCCTAATTCCTGGCTGGTTGGGTGCACTGCACATGGAACCCTTTAATTGGGGAAAAAACTCAAATGATGCCTTCCCAATGTGCAGTTAAACTGAACTAAATTAACACAATGGATGCTTCATTTTTCACATGAAGTTGTCATTCCTCAGGGATCTTTTCTGCTGGTCTTTAACAAAGATTCAATGTAGTCATCAACTTTGCTGTACTTCAGAATCTGGAGGCTGAGAAGCTGAAGCAGCACATACATGGGTACCCAGCACCCAGAGTTATACACAGCAGCAGTTTGATGTGTGGCAGTGCCATATGGCTCAATGTGGCCTTTTATTTAAGAGATGTGGCTGCTGTTACTTAGATTATAGCATCACCGTGGTGTGACAGGGGAGATCAGAGTTCCTCTGAATTAGTCACAGCATCTCCAAGGATTTAACATCTGAGGAGATAAAAATGTCCAGTGCCCTCTGCAAGGTGGCACAAAACAGCAAGAACCAGGAACAGAAACTTTCAGGAGCCTGTCTGATGTAGCCAAAGGAGTATACTCTGTTTCCTACATGGTGATCTGAGCAATTATACACAGCCCAGTACACATTCTTTGACAAAACTTGGCCTGGAAATAGTTAATATTTTCAAATAAAATTATTGAAATAAGTTAGTGTTCTTCCAGAACTTCACCTGTACATATATTTCCTCCTGAGAAATGCTGAAGCTTCAGGCTATGTGGATGTGAAACATAACTTAGTATGCACTAGGGAGAGAAATCCTGCATTAGGTTCAGCTCCTGTCTCAACTATGTCTGATTATGTTCCCCAGTTTAAGGCTTGTTACTTGATTTGAAAGCCTGTTACGTCTCAGGAAACTTATACATGTAACTTGTAGCTGCTTTCATAGTTTAAAAGCTGTCATTTCACCTTCTGCACAAAGAAATGCTTTTCCTGTCTATGTCAAAGCGATCCACACAGCTCTCCCACGGAGTTTTGAAAGTGTCTTCTGGTACAGCAACACAGCTTTTATTCTGTGAGAGCAATTTGCTCTGCCATTATATTGTCTGCAGGTATGCAGCTGTATTGTTTTACTGTGTTGATCTAGAAAGGAGCTGGGAAGCTCATAAAACTGGGAAGAAATTGGTTTCCAGCTGAGGCTTTACTTCTACCTAGCCCACTGTGCTCTCCAGGTGAGTTCCTGTGGGATTTTGTTAGAGAGGAAAAGGAAAATGCAGTCGTGTCCAGACTGGGGCAAATCCAATATCACTCCAAATCAAGGGTTTCATCCTTCTCTGTTTCTTACTTCCTCCTAATTCCTGGCTCACTCTGTTTATAGGCACACCTCATTCTGTGTCCACATCAGCTGCCTGCAACTCCCACCAGCAGTCCCACATTTCTATTTACTGTGTTCTCAGAGGTACCTCAAAGGCAAATGTGGGCTACTCTTGAAACGTGTGATGAACACGTGCTGGACAGAGAAAACATCACCTGCAGAGGGCACAGAATCACTTAAGTGGTGCCAGCTCACAGCTCTGACATGCAAAGTAGTTTTTCTTAGATGTACCACCAGTGGCAATGTCCCCTCAGGCTTCCCAGTAACATTCATAAATGGGAAGGAGACCAAGGCCACAGGCTGCAAGAGAAAGAGAGGTCAGGGGGAAACTCCTTGCCCAAGAGAGCGTGCAGAGCTGCCCTGCAAACAGAATTGGCACATCTGGGAGCTGCTCATAGCTTGCAAGTAGTGAATGAAGTGTGTGGAGTTCATGGGGAATTTCTATGGAGTTCCATGCAGTTACAGAGGCATTCTTCCTTAAATCTAAGGGAGTTAATTAGAATCATATATGTCGCTTCAGCATGATGACTGATGATCATGCTGTGGAGAAAGGAAAGTTTGCTTGAGAGAAAATGCCATTATCTACCCAAAGCAAATAAAAATGTGGAACTTGGTGTATACTTTTTCAGAGATGTAACAAACATCAATCACAAAAGAGCATAGATTTGATCCACAATGCAGTGCATGCAGTCACCTGTTCAGCATGTTTCCCCACTGCTAAGCATGAAGCCAGAAAATAAGTAGGCAGGTCAGTTCCCACCTCATTAAAACAGTGGGAGGGGGATGGTCTGAAAAATAAGATTGTAAAAACAGCCATAAAAGCTTGTTGGAATCTAAACAATACCCAAGACCCAGCTATGATTCCCTTTCTTTCCCTTATTTCTTTTTGTCTCCTTCAATGCTTCATTTTCAGTTGTTTCTAACTGCTGGTGAGTTCTGCTTTTCCCAACCTTTAAGAATCCCAAAGCACAGAAACAATTTTCTCATTTACTTGAGCTACAGGAACTTTTTATTTAATCCCCTTCTGGAAAAGTGGGAATTATCTCAGGGTGACTACCTTTTGTGTTACTGTGCAGCTCACCTGTGTGAAAGTGGGTGTGCTGAGGTTCAGGTGAGGCAGGAGGATGCAGTCAGAGCACTGCCAGCACTCAACCTAAACTGCTTTGCTTTTATCATACTGCAAAGTGATTATCACCCTTGCAGCCACCATGTTTCTTGGGAGTGATGTCCTAGGAGGCATTCTTCTAGGAGTTCATAAAACCACCATCCTTCAGCCCCAGAAAAATGTGACTACATGTGGCTATGTTAAAGTGGGGGTTTTTGTTGTTTTCTTTGCCTTTCTCTAATGCAATAATTTAAAAAAATCCTTCAATAACAAAAGCTTTAAATAGAAGGCTAAATATGTGGAGAAGGAAAGGTGGTTAAAATGTTTGATAAAAGAGAAAAAAGAAAATGATAATGAAAAAGTCTCTGTTTCATTCAGAATTTGAGCAGAATTTTTCTCTCCTAGAGATTCATCTATACCTGCTTTTTACTGTTGGGTTGGGGACAGAATTTAGTATGTGTTGCTTAGATTTTTTTTCAGTTTTCTAATTCAAAAGCAAAAGAAAAGGATTCTGCCCCTCCCTTATACTCACACCATGACTTCTAAATGAGAAGTATTGTTGAAAGGCTTTTCAGGAGGACAGCCCTTTCACACTGCAAACCTTGCACAACCTGCTATGCCATGGCTAGCAATTATACCATGACAAATGAGACAGCAGGTATTTTGTTGCTTGCCTGGGGATGCATCAAAAAACATGCACTGCAAGGTCCTGCAAAAAAATCTACTTGTAAAATCCAGGTTCAGCCATGGAAAGCAGGCCTGGGTTAAGACAGAGGTAGTCTGGTCTCACTCAAATAGTCACTTAAAAATCTATGGAAATCCTCCTGAAGGGATGCTGACTGGTGTGACAGGCCTGCTTGATACAGCTTGAGCAAGTTTCCTACCAGCTGTTTCCAAATGAACTTTCTGAAATGATATGTTGCCATTTCTCAGTAGTGTTTCAACTTGAAGAAAAGTTTTTCTTGGACCAAATCCAACCAATGCTTTTTGAGGGCACCACCTATAAAGCCACCTTTGTGCCACATGGTGCTGGCAAGGGGCTGGGGGCCACTAAGGGACTTTAAGGGCATTAGAGGTCTGTATATATCCATGTATATCAGAGCATGAGAAAAGACAGACATTATTAGGTTTCACTCCACTCATCTTAAAAGGCAGGGCAGGCTTTTAACTCATTAACAAAATTTTGTTGATAGCTGGAAGAATTTAGTGTTTGAGCTTGGAAGCTGTGGTGCATACAGCTCCATGAAATTAAATGCAATTAAAGACACCTAAACATCTCTACAGGCAGAATACTGTAAACAGTTCTGCAAAGCTCACCACAAAGACCTGGAGGGTGTCTCACAAACCACCCTGCTGATAAAAGAGTGGCTGTGGCTTCCTTGTACGTGCCTGGGAGGCTCACCTGCACCACCTCCCATGGAGGAGCCTGTTGTGCTGATACTGCTCTTTGTGGGCACAGGGTGGGGACCTTGACACCCACCCAGAGGCAAACTGCCCTACCCAGCCCCAGGGTCCTGCCCCACTCGTGCCCAGCCCGGCCAGTCCCTCCCTCTGGGGCAATGCTGGCAGCTGGATGCAATACCACAGCTGGATTTGCTGCCCTCCTCGTGGCACGTCTGGTTGGGACACTCACTTCTCCCCAGCACCATGGCAGCCCACCACAAGGCTTACAGCATGCGGCGAGGTAAAAATAGCATTCCAGGAGGTGAGCACAGCAAAGCCTCAGCCTTCCTGTGCTGTAGCCTCTTTTGATTATTCACTTTCCTCTCCTATATAGCTATAATGACAGCCTGTCACATGCCTTTTTTTTTTTGTTTGGTTTAGGTAGGGAGATTTAAAGAAAGGTTTTTCACTATAGTTTCAGGTGAGAAAAAAAAGCCATTTTTTTCCTCAATACTTTATCTTTAATCACAACAAGCAGAATGATTCTGTAACAATTTCAAATCCCACTGTGATTAAAACTGATGAAATGGTACAGATGATGCTTTTTTTTTAAACATGAGATCATTCTTTATCAAGGCAGATGGAAACAGCTCCAAAGATTTCATATGAAAGGATGCTTCCTTCCTTTAAAAAGCCTTCATTTGCACCAGGGAGTGTAAAACTCATTTCAGACAATCACTGTCCTTCAACAGATGACCCTCTGAGGGGCTAGTACAGCACTGAGTGTAACAAGGTGCTGCTTTTCTGTTAGGAACTTCAGATGGTTATTGAAACTCTTAATAAACCCACTAATACCAATTTTGGCAATTTTGGGTCACCACCCAATTTCACACATGATGTCTTGAATGGTATGGCAAATCATGAAATCTTATACAACCTTTATCTCCAGTAATCACATGTTTTTGTCAGTGCAACCTGTCCAAGGGATCTGAAAGGCTCTCTCCTTTAACCAGGGGTCTGAAAGTCTTTCTCCTCTCTCCAAGGAAAAGGATTACAGCTGTTTGTGTAAATCAGTGGTATTTGGTTGAATAAAAGCACCATGTGTAACTTACCTGTATGCTGAATATGAGACATTGTTAAGGTCTGTAAATTAACAGGGGTAAATTGCTTTTACCTAAATTAATTCTCAGCTACACTAATAGGTTAAATAATTTAACAAGGTCCTAAGTCTGCATGACAGCTTTAATTTAGTGCATAACTTTCCCTCTGTGCTGAAGTAGTTTCGAGGTCACTTGCATTAAACAAATGCTAGCCTAAAGACAGAGTTAAGCTGTGCAAATAGTTCCCTGAACTGGGAAGCACGTAACCAGCAGATAACTCAGTTATACTTAAACTTTTTATAAACGTTATTTCTTTCATCTTCTGGGCTTTGGAAATTAAACTCCTCACTGTAGCAATCACAATGACATATGTGCAACCCCCATTAGGAGACAATATTTTCTGAGCTGGGATCTGAGATTGAACTTGCATAAATCAAGGCTTAGGCAATTTTTATCGCCTGATAATGCACGTGCAGGAACACTGTTTTTTAGATTTTGTTCCCTCCATTTCTTCAGAATATATTATTTCTGTGGGAAAGTTGAATTAAGTTTCTTGTCTTTGGCTTTTCTGTTTTCCCTTCAGCTCTATATTGTCATACCTTGCCAGCTAATCTCACTTTCCTTGTGAATAGCATACCCTACCATTTAGGTAAAAATGGTTTTCAGAAAAAATATGTCCTATGAGATGTTATGACATTTTGTGAAACAACATAATGCAATGTGACTGATGCAGATGGATATGCCTCATAAAGCTGAGAGATTTAGATATGTAGTTTCCCCCCCAAAAAATCACTTCATAATGCAGTTTTATTTAAAATACAACATTGAAATCCTATTTAAACTCCTTCAAATAGATAGGAAATTTATTTAAACTTCTATATAAAAGGGTTTTTGCCTGAATGCTAGAGGTGTTCTACATTCAATGCTTTTTTACACATCAGTATGAAGGGGAAAAAATATACAATATATAAGAAAGAACCTAGCTAATGTTTCCTTCCTTACACCCATCCCTGAAGGAAGAGAAATGCTTTAGTGGGATCAATAGTCATAAATCATTACATGTTATTTGAGGTTTTATTTCATCTACTTTTATTATAATGTCCATGCCATCTGCTGTACATATTGAACTTATTACACTAATTCATTTTGCAAGTGCCAACCTCTGAGTGAGAGGTGTCAGAGGGCAATTGATTAAGGGATATTTGTTCTGTTACAGCTTTTTCTTTAATTTCTCCCCATAAGGGTTTCAGGTTGAGCAAGTGAGCTGACATGATAGTGGGGCCTCAGGAGATAAATGGGACATGTGATTTCGTGCATTCATAAATATCAGAACATTTTTACCCTGGTGGTGCTGAGTGGGGTAGTGTGTGTCAGCTGTGGGTTAGTACAAGGCTAAACGCATTAGGTTGTTTCTCTTCTCACAAGCTGAAAGAGGATGGATGTTTGACATAAAAATGATGGCTCAATCTAGGAATCTATCTCTCGTTCACTCCTATTATCTCTAGTTAAATGGATTTTGTGCGATAGCATAGGACAAAGAAGAAAAGAG
Source organism: Zonotrichia leucophrys gambelii (assembly GCF_028769735.1). NCBI lineage: Eukaryota > Metazoa > Chordata > Aves > Passeriformes > Passerellidae > Zonotrichia > Zonotrichia leucophrys. Next base: position 98,899,837 of record NC_088169.1, read on the forward strand.
AGACCAACAAAAGGGCCTGTGTTACAGCATGAGATATCAATTCTGTAGTGCGTGAGTATTCACTCTGCATAGAGCATGTGTGTCTCTACCACTTAGTAAGAGTTGTTTGGTTCTAAATCTTGTAGCACACTAAAGTGGATGTCCTCAAATTCTTGCTTTCCTTGTTTGCAATGTACCAACATTAAGATACAAGGGTAATAGGTGCTTGAAAAAAATCCGTCACATTGTCTTCATCAGTTCATCTCCACAGTGTCATGAAGAAGTGAACAGACATGTCATCAATATTAGACATGCTTTGTTACCTTAGAGGAATTAGTCCAAGTATGAGTGTAGTCTGAATATTTAAAAACTAATGCAAAATTTACAACTGCAACGTGAGCTTCATCAATATTTTGATCTATTTATAATGAACTTGTCCATCATGTCTGAGGTCCTGACACATATACATACAGCTGAGTAACATTTACACACTTGAACAGTTCAGCTGAATTAAATGGAAAACCATGAAAAATCTTATTTAGTGGATACTGGTGTTGTATTCTTTAAATGCAGACAGCCATGCATGAATATGTCAGTCTGAGATCCTCTCTAAAGGTCAGGACAGCATTTTAGCACAAGCTTCCTCATCCTCACCAAACTGGACAAAATACAGCTGAGTTCCCTCACTGAGCTGTGGCCCTGCATTTTCTGCAAGTGCTTTTGAAGGTTTGGATCTCTGCCACAAGCTATTGGTATCATTCATGTACAACTTACCTCTAGCTTGCGGCCCCTTTAAGTTCCAGCTACTGCAGGCTTCAAAAGCAAGCCTAGTCATTGTCAAATTGCATTCTCATTCTGTGTGTTCTCTCACATTGTTTCCATTGTGCCAGCAAAGTGCCCAGACTGCCATATTTCACTGGGAGAAAGACTGAACATTTCCATTTATTTTGATAAAATAGTCCTTGGACAGGCTTGGTTTTATGTAAAGTTTTATTTTAGCCAATGACCACTTTGAACACCAATTCTGCTGATTCTCAAGCACATTACACTGAAGTTAAAAGGCACATCCTGAAAAGTCTATGTTAAGTTTACTATCAGTGGTATCTCCCAGCTACTTACAGAATTATCTGGCTGAGACCTTTACTGTTATAATACTTTCAAATACCTTGAAGCTGCAATGACTATGTTCTGCTTTTTTTCATGAAGAAAATGCAACATGACACCACCCAGCCTGGTTGTGCATCTAGTTTCCTCAGTTCACAGGCTCCTGTTTTCCCTGTTATTAGGCACTTTACAGCTCCAGTGCTAATTGCACAAATGGATTCATTTACAGCAGCACAACAGAAAACAGGGTGACAATGGAGACAGAGAGATTGCAGTAAGGCATTGCAACTGGTGTACTGGTGGGCACCGAATAGAAGTGCCAGCTGTGTCTTGCAACAAGAGGCGACAGAAAAAGAAAATCCCAACAAGGACTTTGTGAGTTCAGCTACATTTTGGGGTCTGCAGGGAAGAAAACAGCTAAAAGGATTACTGAGAGCTTCCCACCTACTAGGTCATGCCACTGCCCTGTGAAGTGATATGGGATGCTGTTATTGCTACTGCAGTTTGTACAATGAGGGATTTACTGCTGCATTAAGAACAAAAAACTTTCTTCCCTGCCTTTGACAGAGCCTCAGTATGTCTTTCTGTACCCATATCTTTCTAGTGGGATTTCTCTGCAGCTTACTAAACTTGCAGCTCCAAATCAGCAGCACTGAGAGCAGAGCTGAGTCAGGAGCCTTGACTGCTGGGCAACTCTTCTGCTGGAGAGTAAACAAACTCCTTTATAAAATGCAGTCTCAGGAGAGTTCTTCTCCAGTTGGCACAAACTGTGAAGCATATCCTTTTCTTGCAACACAGGGAGAAAAAGTAATACATTTTTGTTCTAATCTCCCCTTCAGCAATCTAATATATACTTAACTGGCACAGGCAAGGCCACTGTCTACCAGCTGGATCTATCTTGAAGGTTCACAGGACCTGTGCAGAGATGATGAATGTAGGGCACAGGGGAGACAAACGATTTCCTTTCTGGCAGTCTCCACAAATGAAGTCCCACAAAGAGTTTAAAGCCTTCTTCCTCTGGTTGGAGCTAGAGATGTGTGTAACTTTGTCACCATCATGTTCTCTGCCATTTATGCAGCAGACTGCTGTGGGGCCCTTGTCTCTTGTGTAGCCTCCTGGACAGACCTATGGGGCTTACTTTGACTGACACAGGTAAATCTTTCTCAGGATCTAAAACTCTGACCTAAAGCTCCATCCCATGGGTCAGCTCCTAGAGCTATAGAGGACTGTGCAGGACAGAGGCAAATATTCCAAAGTCTCAGCCCAGGGGTTTCAGTAATTTAATAAGGACAAATAAAGCATAGAAAAAATGATTATCAGGAGCATTTTAGCAGATTAGCACCTCACATATTGAAAGAATTACAGAGTATAAATGTTGTAGCATGAACATCTTGCTTGTCTATGAGCATGGGCGATACTGCAAACCACGTAGGAGTTAGATTTTATATGGCTGGGATGCACAGTTAGCTTAAAGAGCCACGGTCATTATTTTTAGACACGGCTGATTAATTTGCTTTACCAAGACTGAAATGTAACATAATGTATATAATGCAATTAGAAAGATGTGTCTCTATTAATGCTGTGGGCAAAATGCAGAGATAAGCTTCTGAGAAGCAGTAGGAGTCTAATAATTATCTACACCTTTATCCTGTGCTGGGAGTTTGTGGACTATAACCTGGAAGTTTGAGCATTTGAGAGGCTTGTGCTCTAATCATTGCATAATTGATTTTCCCTCAAATTCCACACCTGAAAGTGTCTTGCTCAGTTTACATGACAGCCTAGAGTGGAACAAGACATGGCTATATGCTCAGGAGCTCAAAGAAGAGGACAAAAACCACGGTAATTGGGTGCCACAGCTTGAAAGAAAATGAAAATTACATTTTCTTCCACATGAGTTTATCTTCTCCCAGAGGAATAGCATGCAAGGCATCCAAGAGGTGAGATGCAGAGGAAACTGTTTCTGCTCTGGGATCATCCAAAATGTTGTCTCTGAGTTACATATGTCCTATGTAACTCAGAGAAGTCATTCTTTCCCATTCAGCACCCCTCTATCAAGACCACAGGGTTAACTTCTCATCCTCATTATGGGCTCTAGCAACAGGAACCAAAAATATTTACTTTTCTGCAGACTGGTAGCTAAGAAGCAAGCAAGAAGTAACCATATTGGGAGGCTGGGTGTCAAAGTGTGTCAGCTTGCCAATGGATATGTTCAACAGGAGCTAAGAGTATAAGGATCAGAAAACATCAGATTTGGAAAACACCCTACAGACAAATGAAGTAAATCAGTTGAAGAGGCTTAACTATTGTCTAATTGTAGTAGCTATTTATAGAATTGAAGATAAGATTTCTTTCACATGCTTAGCAAATTACAACTAATGGGTCTCTTAAACTTATGCTCTATTTTATTTTTTGGAACAGTCCTGGAGAACTGATTAGTGTGTGCTTACACAGAAATGCATAAAATAATCTCATTATAGTAATGCAATGTGACTGAGGGGTGATTTCTGCCCAGACTGTGTCCTGTGTTTCATTGTAAGTGATCACTTAATAAACAAACAGGAAATAGTGCAAACAAGCAGCAGTGGAGCAGGCACTCGTTCATCTACTAAAAACTTATAAATGGCACGTGAACACCCCTATTCTAGAGGGATTTTCTTAGGGAGAAATAGAGCCCCTCAGTCTCCATGATCCATTCCACCCTCGGCTCCCTTCTGTGCTAAACTCCAGAAATATCTGGTATCATGATAAAGTTTTCAATAATTGACACAGATGTGTTTGTGTCCTGTACCATTTCAGTTAATGGAGAGCTCCAGGGAGCCAAGATTTTGCTTGTTGTGTATTCATTTATTATTCATTTAAAGAACATGGCCATTTGCCAGTAGGAGCTGAAATGAAATCACCACCTTCACGCAGGCAATCCAACAACCCTCCAGTCGCAGTGACATTCAGTTACTAATGGGTTAGTTCAGTTTTAATCCGCTGCCTAGAGATGAATAACATTAATTATTGTAATTGGTAGTGACAGTAATGGGTGCAACATTTCCAGGGCTAATTTACTCTACTTTTGTATCATGCTAATGTGGCTATTCTGCTTCAGCACCCGAGATAACTAAAACCAGTTCAAATGTCTGTCTACTGTACAATGTGGTGTACTGCCTGCACGCCCTGAGACTTGCAATGTATGGAGTGGTACAGAGCTGCTGTGCTTAGGCAATCAATGGGACAAAATGGTCCTGCAGCATCATGAAATATTCCATGTGAACCCACCACATATCAGCAGGAAATGTTCGGTTTGGCAGCTGAGCCAGGAAAAAAATATTGGTTTGATTAAATAATAATAAAATAAAATTGATTAAAAATAATAAATAATACCCATTTACAACAGGTGAAAATAGGGACCAAATTAAAGTAGGTAATTGTATTATTATTTTGCACTTTACAGATTCAAAGCAATGATTTGACCCAAGGTTTCTTACCTTTCAAGTAGGTCTCTCTCTCAGCTGCTAAGTTATTAGTGCACACTGAAGCTGGCCTCCCTCAGGCTGGTTTGCTCAAACTGCTCCACTTTGGAAAGCTTACTTAAATATTTGGTGAGGGAGCACAAGTGATTCTGCAGCTGCTGGCCAGAATGCTAAAACATCAGGGACCCAGTTGTATATCCAAAATGGAATAAGACCAACAGGAAGGGTTGAGAACAGCTCTCCATCCCCAGCCTTTTGAACAGGGTGCAAATCTAAGCCTTGGGACATGTTACTGGAAAAAGAGGTGCTGGGGTGTTAAGATGCCCTCGGGCAGAGAGGGACTTAATCTGTACCTACATCCTGCAAGGTAAATGTCCTAAACAGAGAGTTACTGAATAAAACTGGGACTTGATGACTATTACAGCGACCTGATGAAGGTCTCCAGGGTGAGAGATGGACGAGAATCTTGTTTGATGATCAGAAGGCTGGATTTATTGATATATGATATATAATACATTATAACTATACTAAAAGGAATAAGGAGAGAAGTTGCAGAGGCTGCTAACCTAAGAATAGCATAGGAAAGAATGAATAACAAAGTTCTGTGTCCAGCAGAAAGCAAGGACAAAACTCTCCTGTGAGTGGTCAGCAAATCCAAACACTCACAGAAGACCAATCACCGCTGCACCTGTTGCATTCCACACCAGCCAGTAACAGTTGTTTACATTCTTCTTCTGGGGCCTCATCTTCCCAGAAGATGAACAAATCCCAAAGAAAGGATTTCTATGAAAAAATGTCTGCGACAGATGACCTTAAGAAAGTGATGAAATCTGAATTTGTTTTTGGTATCTTTTGCTGATAGTTGAAAATTTGAAACACAGTTGAGAAAAAATTTGTCTCCTTGAAAGCATTCAGAAAAAGATTAACGCATAAAATAAAATCTAACTAAATGTATGGGCACACATATATGTACACATAAGCAATTACAAACTTGTAGTTATGAGCAGCAAAGACTATCAAAGAAGCAAAACAGAGGTAAGAAAATTCCAGGTATTTTGCCCAAGTACTATATGCCATCTCAAATATAAGAAGATTAGAAGGTGTTTCCATACACAAAAATTGGATTTAAGTCTGTTCTCATGAGGTACATCAAATTAGATTATGTTTTCATATACTGACTAGAAAGAAAAAATGCAAGGTCATGAAACAAACAATCAAAAATAATCCAAAAATATTTTTGTAGTTCATCTGACTGCTTCCAAAAAGGCTTTTATGAAAACAAATCAGTGGCAGAATTACATCAAATTCTTCATCAGTTTTTCAAACTTCTGACTTTTTCCACTGCTTTTTTACTTCAATTTGAAGAAAATTTATACCATTTAAAAAGGCATCCTATTTGAAAATATATATATACATTCACAGGGTAAGTTGAATTCCTGAATTACAGAGAATATATGAAAGACAGCACAGTTCCTACCCAAAGCAAGCATGTCTCACACCTGAAGATTACTGACATTCCCAGCGAAAGACAGCAGTGCATGGGACAGGACTCTGAATAGACAAAGGGGTTAAGCTGAGGGGTAGATCCTTCCATCTGCTGATGACTCAGAAGGGGCAGGGAGAGGGTGGAAAGTGATGATTTGGGTTACCAGGTCCAGCTCACAGCTGGCACATGTCTCTGTGCCATGTTAGTATGCTGTCTCCAAAAGATTTGAGCTCCAGCTTGTTCCCTCTGGCTGCCCCAGAGTCTCCTTCTTTCAATGCTCAGAAACTTTGCAGCCAAACATTATTTATTGCCTGTTTAGACCCATTTGCTCCTGTGCCAGCATTGTCCTTTGGCTTATATTTCTCTCCTCCCACGCTGGTGTTTACCCTCATAATGTATTTATAGGTAGCAATCAGATCCCATCTCAGCTTTCATTTTGCTAGGCTAAAGAGTCCAAGCTTTTCCCAGTTTGCTCTCATAGGACAGGCACTCTATTCCCCCTGTTCCACTCACAGTCCTCCTCCCCACCTGTTCCTGTATCAGTTGTTGTCTCATGGTATGAAGAGACGCCCTCTTGATGGCTGAGGTCCCCCTCCTTCAGGTGCCACTCTTAGAGGAGGTAGGAATGAAGGTCCTCATCCCAGGGACTGGTGGGGGTCCTGCTGGCCAGGAGAAGGGTGAAGACCAGGGAGCTGTGCCCAGCAGGCTCAGGGGCTGCCACCTGTCCCAGCCCTGCTGCCCACTATGTGCCTATGGGTTGGCCTGCAGCTGCACTCCATGGGACACACATTATGGGATGTGCCTGGCACATCCATCACGGGATAAAATGACCCCCACTACGTCAGGCCTGGAGCAATGAGATTGATGAATGCTCCTTGGGAATAACTAAATTAAAAGGATGCATTAATAGGGCTACTGTTCACATTTTCTGACAACATATTTCCTCTGTACTATTTATAAATCTTACATGAAGAATTATTTTTTAGATTCTCATCTGGCATACACTGATGAAGCTTCATTAGTTACAATGAAGCCTATCACTGCACCAGCCAATCAGTGGACTATTTATTAATTAAGTTGTAGAACATGCTTTTGAAGGGAACTTTTTTCCCCTCTACATAATCCATCCAACCATATTTCTTCCTTCACTTTCCCATGGAAAAAAATATACTCTTCAGGTTGTTGCCAAAACCTTCATGATTCACTATATTGAAGTAAATCTAACTTTCTGGAATTTATAGGCAGGGATGCTAAGCGGAGTCTGATTAATCTAAGATTTGAAGGGCTGCAGCCCAGCTATAACTTTCAGTAAGGAGCTGTAATTACAGGTTAAGTATGGCAAATCCAGACTGCTCAACATTGCTGTATTGATTCTTTTAAACCATTAAATATGGAAGTTCAAATTCATGCACAAAAGCGACATTTTTGAAATCCCAGCAATTTAGGAGGATTATGTTTCTGGAAGTGGTGTGCATGGGAGAACATTTTTCTAACTAATGGCTTCTTTCTGCTGGAGAAACTCAAGACCAGGATGCACAACCAGGACTTTTATTTTATTTTAAGAGGGATAATGGTTTTTTTTTAACTTCCTCCACTGTTTTTAGTCATATTCTGACAAAGGCAGAGAATTATGAGGGGAAGATAGGGTAAAAAATTCTCACCACAGACATGAACCCAGTGATGTTCCCAGCTGCCATTCTGCTCAACATTATGATTGCACTGTCAAAAAATCAAGGACTCAAGGACTCAAAAAATCACTTCAATAATTCTGCTTTCTGTGCTTCACTAGAAGCAGGGAACCTCTCCCTCCTATCATGGAAGCTAAGTAGCAGATAGCAGAGGTTCTATGATGGGCTGCTGTTTATCTGGGGTCCCAATCACACTGGAGTATGTAATATAAAATCATGTTATTGATGAGACCTAGAAGTGTTGTTCCTCAAGCAAAATTAGAGCTCCCTCAGGATGCTTTCATCTCCTTTGGCTACTGCAGGACCATGGCTTGCATCAGCTGTACATGACCTCCCATCCTGAGAAGGCAGATGTCACAGTTTCTAGTTTCCTACCTTAAGCTATAAGGGGAGCCATGTTGGGGAAAGTGGGGTTGTTTTCAGTGCCATCTGAGCAAAAATGTGACAAAAAATGCAGCAGGGAACTGGATCAAAGGAGCCGATTTTAGCTTTATATTTTTCTCCTTTAATTCAGTGACAATTTTGATATTTGTTTGAAAAGATTCTCTAAGATCAGGGTTGTTGTGTCTTTGTGCCTGTAATTGTATTAAAAGTGCCATGCAGCCTTTTCTATAAGCTAGAATACTGGTATTATGTGTCATCTGTGCAAAACACTTATGAGATCTGGTCCATAATTACAGCTTTCCAACATCACAGGAGAACATTTCTCAGACCTACTAATTGTGTTGCCCTTTATGGTCCATCTTATTGATTAAACATCTGTTAGTGTTTTGTTGAAATGAGAATTCACTTGCAATGCAATGTGTCTGGTATATTAAATTCTGTTTAAGTCAGCCCTAACTACAAGTTTGAGATACATGTATTGTATCTCCTTAATTGTATCTTAGTATTTTTTGCTCTGTTTTTTGTTTGTACTGTTTGCTGGAGAGCAGGAAAATGTTCTAATGTTTTCTTTACAGCAAAGTCAAATTATATTCCCTTAATTCTTTTGCCACACTTGAACCATTTCAGGTGGACAAATGCTTGGGAACATTGTAAAATAATAACTTAATACAGACCACTACCTTTTTTCCTATGCCACAATCCAATTACACAGTAAATTTTATCTTTTGTTGCAATGCCAGGGAAACTGATGTATGAAGTGAATAAGGAAAAGGGAAAAAAACCAACACATGCATGGACACAAACATACACACCAAAAAGGACTTTTTAATTTGACATTCTTAATTGTGAAGATTTTTCTTTTCAAGGAGCAAAATAAAAGGATTTTTGAACAAGATCCCTCTGTTCCTACTCTTCATAATACAAATTAAAATACAAAAAAAAAAAAAAAGATGTTAGTATGCTGGTAACCTCTGGGAAATTAAAAGAGCAACTCTTGCAAAGGGATTCCAGAGAAGCAATTCAGAGTCCTTCTCTCTTTCAATTCCATGTGTTTACTAAAATACTAGGACTTCTTACAAAAGAAATCCAAAATCTGACACAAATTGAGAGGAGAGAGTCTGCTTCACTGCTGTCCAATGTAATTTCAAGTTGACTTATCCTTTCGTTATCTCATTTGCTGACTGATAAAATCTTGACAGTATTAAAAAATAATCCAAGTCCTATTGCATGAGTTGTTTTCCTTCTGCATGTTTTACATATATTGATTGACGAAATGAAAAAATGCTAATACCCATATGTTGTCACATCAAGCAAATGTGGACCACTTATTTTCCCAAATCACATTATGTGTGGAAGATTTTGCAAAGATCTGTGAACTAAGCTTGTAATCAGTTTCAAGATGAAATGAACTGACCCAACAAAGAAGGAAAATTAAATTACTTCTACCCATATTTTATCCCTTTGACATTTACTTTCAGTACCCATCCTTCCATCATCTCCTTCAGTGTGACAGTTCCAGTATCAACACTGAAATGCTGCCTAGTAAGAAAAATACCCCCCTCATTTGTCTTTGATCCAGATCTGGGTGAAGTCAAAGAGAGTCTTTCTGCTGAATCACAGAGGTTTGGCCAGATCTTTTGCCATTTAAGTACGAGAATGGGAACGCTACTGCAGTGTTTTAGAGTTTGACTTGGAGGGTAAGAACAGTCCCTTCAGCTTCAGACAGAAACCCCACTTGGATCAAAGAACAAAAATGATCACTGTCTTGAAGCTTTATCTAAACCCAGGCTCAAGAAAACTGCTGGGAAAATGTGCACTGCTGTTACTGACTGCCAAAAAGCAAAATGAACAAGCCAAGGGAAGACAATGAGAATAACAACAACAAAAAGTCACTCTTGGATTCCCATAACCAACACAATTTTAAAAGAAATGATAGAAAAATTAGGTTACCAGAGCTAGACACAATACTGTTCAGAGTATTTTCTGTTCAAAAAAAAATAGAGAAAACAAATTCTTCTAATAACACCTATGCCTTTATAGCTTTGCAAGGATCTGAATATACTTGTTCCTGCTGTAACTTTGTTACCCAAAAAAATATAGGAGCAGCAAACCCACTCTACAAGTATTATTTTGACTTAATGGAAAATAGATAGCACATTAATATCAATACTGGAAGCTTCATCTTTCTTCTGCTGCAAAGCTTTAATCTCACAGTCACTAAGTCAATGATTAAACATTGGTGATTTCAAAACTGCGGGGTCAGAGGCATGCAGATTCATTTCTACATCTAAAAATTAAATCAGACACCTAAATATCATTAAAATAATGTTCTGCAAATGCCTCAAGCCCACTCTATGAAGATCATCTCCTCAAGACAAGGAAGAAATTCTGTCTCAACTGAACTGGTGACCATACTTCTATCAGTGAGAATTTCATCACCACCTTCATTGCTTTAGAGTGCCACCTTGGAGTTTCTCAGAGGTTTCTCTTGCCATTCAGATTTGTGAAGACTCCCACTTCTGCCTTGCTTTGCTTTCAAACAGTACAATTCCCTGAGGCAAAAAACCATGATATTTTAATTATCTGTTACACTGGGTGCCTTATGTTGCATCCAGTGAAGGCTGAGTGTAGAGGGACTTCTCAGGGCAGGTGCTGGCTCCATGCTCAGGAAACAATCAAGGGCAGCTCCCTGTAGCTTCTGCTATGTTGTTGTTCCCTGCTTTATGCAATAATGCATTTGGACACTGATCTGGGCAATTATACTCTATAGAAATCTAAGGGAATGTTTCCAAATAGTTGGGAAAAAGAGCCTAGCTACATATATATGCATATATACATAGATAGATAGATAGATAGATAGATAGATAGATAGATAGATAGATAGATAGATATAGAGATATAGATACACATACACATGCACATGCATACTCGTACCATCACATGATCAACAGCAGGCATAAAAGCATGGAAATATAGAAGTGTAAACTCTTTTGAATGAATTTGAATTTTTTATAAAAACACTAACTTATTATTCTAGTGAACAGATTTTTTTTTCTGTTTGAATCTGTGTTCTTAATTACAGGAAGAACCTATTTTTAATACTGAGTCTGTTCTGAGCCCAAAGATGTGGAATAGCAAGAAGGATGCATGAGCATATTGTATGCATTGTGAAGTGCTCCAGCATAGAGGTACACTCAGAAACTATATTTATTTCTAGTAGCCAGCTGATTTATTGTTGCTTTGATTCACCCTGCTGAAAAGTTTGTCAAATTTACCCATGCGACTCCTCTGGTATACAAAGTGTCCTGGGTTTGGCTTATGGCTTAAATGCAACCCCACTGAAAAACTTACAACTGCTCTTATGATTAAGTGAACAGCTTTAGCTTTAAATATGAATATCCTCAGCTTCAGAAGGCATTTAAAATTTGCTTCAGTGTAAGGAAGTGAGGGACATCCTCAATCCAGCTTTGAGACCAAAAAGAAAAACCTTGCAATTTTGTATCATCTAATGGAAGGGTTCTTTGGTCAAGCCTTTTGAAAAACTACCTTTACTGTCTTCAGTAAATATCCTATCAAGACATGGTATGAGAGACAGGGAAAAAAGACAGAAACCAAGGCTTTCGTTAAAGGTTTCTGCTGGTCTGGAGTGTAGGAAACAGGAGAAATTGCATAAGTGGCCATGATAGTGCTGTGCCTCACTCTCTCATCTTCCTATGGGCTGTGAAAACAGAGGTGTGATTTCTTCTGTTGTTAGAAGGAATATCCTTAAGTGAAGGAATATCACTTAACTGTGAGTTAAGCACGTCCTGCATTGCTGTCTGCTGGCCTCTGAGTACAAGTGTTAGCATGGATGCTTCTTGGTGGCTTGAGTGTCACTTTCATGGCCCTTCCTGCATCCCAGCTGCCCAGAGGAAAGTATGGCCATCTGCTGGGATTTGATTTCCTTCCCTCACAGCTCTGCAGAACTCCTCCCAGAGCTGCCCCATGTTTATCTCAGCTAAACACAGCGTGTGGGACCTTGGCCAGTTTTGTTTGGGCAAAGCCAGCTATCTCCTGCAACTCTGGGAAAGGATCTGCACAAGGAAGGGTTGAATCTCTTTTCACGGTAAAAGATCTGACACGCCAGAAAAATCGTAAAATTTTGCTACAAAAAGTTGCATGCTTGTTTCATGGTTGTAGAGACAGATTTAATAGACTGAAGACTACAGCTCTAGACTGGAAATGTAACTCAGGCAGCAAAAATGCATTTTGTAATCCTTTTGTTTGAGAATTCTTTTCTTCTGCTTGTTTTGGGTAGCATGTGATGGATACATGATGCACAATACTTGGGTTAAGTCGTGCACAAATTTGTAGAAATTGGATACATTATCTGAAAGAGCAGCCACAAAAGAGAATTATCACAGCACAAGTGAGCATTTGCTCTAACAGGCAGCTCCTGCAGAAGCTGTATTCCAGATACTTCCCTCCACTTCTGAAACAAATGTCAGTGTGTTGGGTAGTGCTCTGTTCTCACCTTTATAGCAGTACAGGTCTCAGAGTAAAACCCTGAGTTTGCTGCCTTAGGCTGAAGCCATGTATCGTTTCCTCAGCAAGCAGTTGAGTCTAATTTCACTTTACATCAAGCAGACCAAAAATTCCATTTGAAAGGTGACAGGCCAGTGCATTAAGCAATTGCACCAGTGCTGGGGTTAAAGTGGATAAATTATATAAGACTAAAGCCTGACACTAAAATCCACCAGCTGGATCAAGGACGTTTCTATCCATTCTGGCTCATTAGACTTAGGACAACAAGGTCAGCTATGTTAAATTTAATCACAGGCCTTCCTAGAGGGTATGGTAAATGTATTGGCTAATTTTTCATACCATATCCGAGATAATCTGTCACCCACAGCTTGAGAGGTAGCTTGCTTGTGTTTAAAGTATCCACTCTACTTATGGTCAGTTAAGACAAATCTTTATTGTTTTTCAACCAGGATGAGCCAAATTATTCACAAGCATTTACCTCCTTCCTCCCCTATTAAAAACAAAGGGGTTGTAGTTCATGTATGTTAGCACTCAGCTTGGCATCATCTTTTTAATGGAAAAATAAACTGAGCTGTCTATTCTAAATTGAATCAAGCAAAATAAATAAGCAAACAAGATTTTTCTTTGCTGTAGGTACAGAGGCTGTGTCCGGAATGAAGAAAGATAATTAATTTGAAACTCTTTCGGGAAAACAGTGTCTTTTTATACTCTGTTTTTAAGGTCCCTAACACAGTGGGGGTCTGTTCTATTACTATAACTTCCATGCGCTACAGTAATAAAAATAATAATGCTGTGAGAATTATTAAATGTTAAGTCTTCTTAGGTGACTGCATCTCTCCTCCAGAAGGTCCAGTGGCCCTAACAGAATAGTGTCATACAAGAAGAGAAGAATGGCATGAGCAACTTCTGTGCTACTGATGCAGCTCTTGGGATGCATTTGACAATAATTAGGTATAAAAGCTAATATGATAAAGTGAAGGTAGTAACTTTCCTCCCTTCTGCTGCCAAACATTGGCAGGATTGCATTTGCAGATATTCCATTTTTTGGAACGACTCTTTTCTCATTTTTGCTTGTTTGGAAGCAGCCCTTGTGAGACATTGTGCTGGTCCTAATCACTAAAGGGCATATAAAAGAGGCCCTGCCATGGGAAGCACCCCCTGCAGCTGTTGCTGCACATGCTGCCTTGATTACAGGATCAATGATTTAAAGTGAGCCAACTCATCATCCTGGGAAATGCTAAGATGATATTACTGATATTACTTATGATTAATTTAAGTGTAAATTCCTGTCTAGAATCTAGAATCAAACATCAGTCCATTATCTTACTGATTTAAATGGCTGTGTCTGAATCTGTTTCCTTAGAAGAAGGGTCCCCAGGGTTCCAACAAACTCAAGAGAAAAGGAATAGATTAAGCATAGATAAACCTATAATGTATATGCTTGAGAAGGGGTCAGCTCCCTTGGTGCTGTGAAGCAGGTCTAAGCTAAGCTGTAGGAAATACTTCTAAGTTGCTTTTTCCCTTTGGAAGTGCTGGAAAACTCTCTAGGAACTTCTGCACTGGCAGAGAGTTCCAGATGACCCCACACTGCTGGAACCTCAGAAGGCAATACTTTTAATGCTAAGTTATGGTTTAGCACCAAATTACATGCAGGTGGCTTTGTTTTCTGATGGTTCTCAGTGGTGTAGTTGGGCATCACCTCATCAGAGATGTACCAGCTATTGAAAAGTTGAGCTCACTTATCAGGAATAGGGTCTGAGATTCTGTCTATAATTATTACCCTGAAATTAACCATACACCCTAAATACTCCAGCATAATATCCAGCACTTAGGTAGTTCCTTATGAGTGACAATTTTTCAGTAGCACTAAGTAAGACTGGCTATGCATTGCACTGCAATTTTTTGTACTATGTACATCAGGATAACTGAGTATTACAATGCCCAACATTGTGATTTTGTACAAATTGACATTCACTTCAGGTCTCTATTTTCCTGCTGGTGTATAAAGGAAAACAACTTGCTTTAACCTTGGGTGATTATGCCTTTGTATTTGTATCACTTATTTCCTGTGCAAGTTCCTACACCATAAAGAAAACGGGAGATAACTTGACCACAAGGAATAAGGAGGCGTTTAAAAGATGCTCCTTGACTCCCATCGTCCATAAATGCAGACACTGGAAGCTGCTTTCTGTTTTCAGTAGAGGAGGAGAGAAGAAATAATATATCCAATTAAAAGAACAGGGCACTCTTTAGGCAGCCAGGTCCAGGAAACCTTTTGATGAAAATCTCTGCTGATTTACCAAAGCCACAGCAACAATGCTGATTTATACTGACTGATGAATATCAGACATGAGTTAGAATTTTTTACCCAGACCATCTGTTACAAGGTCTTTATGCTTAAAGTTTCCTGGGGTTCTTTAATGACCAATAGTCAATGTGTTCATGGATTTTATGCCTGCTCCAAAGGACAGCACACTGCATGCTTTGTAGAATATGGATATTCCTAATCTCATGCTGAGGTGTTGATTCTTTACAGATTTGGCAGAGTATTGATGCATTTCACTGAATAATCAACAAGTATTCTTTAAGCACTTCAACATCCACTGTCCAAAATCTTATTTTGTTATGAAATCTCTGATCCATTTATGAGTTCTGCAGATGAAAACACACTGATTGTAATTTATGAACAAAAAGCCATGCATAACCAACTCAGTTTTGAACACTAAAAAGTGGATTAAAACCTTTTTCTTCAGACTTATTGAAAGGCTGTTAAATGGGTACCATAATTTTATACTACTGAAGGCATTTTACTATTCAGGATAGTTTCCATGTCAAGTTTTATGAAAGATTTGAGCTGATGCACAAGAAGAATTTGAAGTACACTTAATTTCATATAAAGTGTCATTATGGCTCTGGGGTATTGTGTCTTCCACACAGCACAACCATAATATCCTGGTTAAAGCTCTTAAAAGTAGCTATGATGAAGTGGACAGATAATCTGTCTTTCTCTCTGGAACGTCTGTTTTAATTTGCAAATCTGTTGTAATTTTCAAATTTGCAAAGGAACTAATAAATTGCTATAGCATTACTTGCAGGTAATTAGCACTTATATCCCTTGTTTATTTTGGACTGAGGGCACTAAGTTCATAACTATGCAAGTATTTGTTACTTTACAAATTCTAGTGGTCCAGATTAGTCATCAGCCGGTTGGAAATGGAGAGTAGGGCTCGTAAATGCTCTGTCACCTGATTCAATTAGGTCCATAACAAAACATCCTTGCAATCTGAAGACTTGTTCATGACTCCTACGAAATGGATTGATGGGGTGAGTTCACTGCTTGGTAGGAATCCACTGTCATGATCGTTATGGTTCATCTGATGAGAGAATTTTGCTCCAGCCCGAAGAGAATCTGTGTGTCTGCAGATGCAGCACCCCCTTCATACTCAGTCACTGGCAGCCACTGCACAGATATCTTACGGACCTTTTCCTTTTCTCTCAAAATCAAACCTGTACAATGGACATTTTTAATGGAACAGAGCCAAATCTAGTTTATCAAGTCTTTTTAAAAAGGCATGGATGGGAGGCACCAAATAATATGATGGGAAGAATGCACCTTCTCCGCTTTACCTCCCCATTGTGGGACCTGACGTGGAGGCTGAGACAAATTGTTTATGCACCTTCCATCATTCTGTGCAACCCTCTGAAAATGTATGAATGCTTTTCATGGAAGCTTGAGAGAAAATAATTAAGAAGAGAACTGTATCCAGAAGAAAAACCCAGTACAAGGTTGTGTTCAAAGACTTCAGGGCACTGGGACAAGCTTCATTACGTGGGGTTTGTCATGGCCAGTCCAATTATCTGGTCACTGACATAATATCTGAATTGTCAACACTGGGTAAACTCATTGGCTATCTCAAAAGGGAAGGTTGTGACCCAGCAAACACAAAGGTGGTCCATTTCCTCACACACAGCAAGACATTTAAGGCATATCAGCAAAGTGATAAGTCAGTACAACTCCCATTGATGTTCTGTCTACTTTTAGAATAAGGATAACTTTCCAGGTCTTTCGTTCCACAGCTTCGTGTTTAGGACATGCAGATCCTCTGGCCTGTAAAGGAAAGACTCATGTCCTTTGTACCTTACTAATGAATTCTCACTGAGTTTAATGGGGCAGAGCTTCACTGGTGTTAAATCAACACAGCAAGATTATTCTTTACTAAAGAGAGTGCTCTGACACATAGGACAATGAGGATCAGTTGGGAGGAGGGAGAAGAATACAGATAGGGTAATCTCAAGAGCATAGGAAAAATACCCCAAAAAACTAATAAATATATTTTTTTCAGAATAATGACTGGTGCATGTTCCTCTCCCTAATGTTTTCTTAACTTTCTTGATGCCTTTCAAGGAGACAGAAAGAGTAATAGAAAGCACTCCCACATCCATCCCTGTATGTAAAGAGCAGTTTTCTGGAAGGCCATTAGGATGGCCCATGGCAGTGTGAACATCCTGTGTTAATTTAAAAGCTCAGTTGGTGATCTGAAGGCAAACTTAAGGCCACTCCAAACAAAGTGTGAGCATGTGTATTTGTACAGTGAAAACAGTCAGGGGTTTGTGTCAACAGCATTTTGCTTGATAGATCCTACACAACCTAAGCACTTTGACCAGTCCTTATTTTGCCTTAAATTTCCTTGCTTTCTGTTTTCTTAGGAGAATTTTTCCTTTATGGAATATTATTTTTGAGTTCTAATTTTCAAAGTCCCTCACTGTGAGGAGTTTGTCTCTGCTAACACAATTGTGGGGGGCCTTTCGCTTTTATTTAACGTTCCAGATGGATTTCTGGGGCATCACTTTAAGGGTAGAATCCCCCCCTGGAAAAACAAATAATCCATTTTTTTCCCTTTAACATTTGTTATGTGCTTCTTTACTTCCAACCAAGCAGACACATTTAGCAACCATCACTGGCTACCTCTCAGTCAGCAACTCCTCCACTCCCCCACTTCCAAACACAGAAAGTACAAAAAACAGACTTAACTTCAGAGGTGGCAGTGGAGGGGGAGAACAGCACAAGGAGTGAGGAACGGTCATGACTGTTATTGCCAAAACACAAGAATTCAAACCAGTGCTCAATGAAAATAAACAGACTGTTGAAAAAGAAGGTGAAAAGTGAATCAAAGTTCTGCTGCCGCAGGGAAAATAATCTCACCATTTCCTTCATCATCCCATGCTCTCCTCAGGACAGCACTGAGGCAGGTATGTTTGTCGTTACTGAGAACATCTAAACATGTGCTTAGAGATCAGCAGGCTGCAACTTAACTAAAGGCATTCCTTTGAACAGCGGCCCATATGTAAATGTCTTTAAAATTCTTTCACTGTTTCGTTGTTTTTTTATTCACTAGCCATTTTAGAAGACAATGTCCTCTTTGACACTTATTCCCTCCTATTTGCTGCTTATCCTGGTTACCTGCGGAAAACTCACCTGTGTGCCTGACTGTCCTCCCCTGACCACACAAACATGGCTCAGATGTCTGACCTGCTAATGTAATTCCACTGTGTGACAGTGACTTTCCCTAACTGTGCACCAAAGGCCACCCAGCTGCATTTGCTGAAGGGTGAGGGACTGTAAAAACAATAGAAAAAAGCCACATAAACCAAGTGCAAATACAAACTCCAGCCTCTCTTTACCACTTGCACCCTGCATAATCACTTGCACCACCACCTCATTAAATGCACAGAATTAACACTGTTTTTGCAAGCTTTGCTCTGAATCACTTGCAGAGATGCAAGTGGCAAAGCTATAAGGCTGTGAAAATGCAATAATCATGAAGCCTTGATCTATTCCTGTTACCTGCTGCACATTACTCTTCTTTGGCAGGACCACTCTGATTTGCAGTGGGGTGAGGAAGATGCTGGCTGGAAAAGCAGCAGATGTGACTGGCAGGCAGGTGGGCACCCCTCTGTAGCTGGCAGTGCTGCCCCCTCCCCAGACTGCTGCAGGAGCAGAAATCTGTGCTCCAAGGATGGCAGAGTGCCCTTCATTACCTGGAGCTGAAGTAAGACTTAAAGATGAATGGGTTAGTGGGCAGCAGACCCCCAACAGATGCTTCAAGAGCATTGCATTTATTTGCAGAGTGGTATCAGGGTTTGGGCAGGATCACTGGTGTTTTGTTCTCTGGTGTCTTTGGACATGCAGTCACACCCTGGTTACATGTGACACAACTCTAGCAAATCTGATCAGAAGTTTCCTTTTCAAGGACAGCAGACGGTTGCAGTAGGACAAGGTACTATTCTACCACATTTCCCCTGCTATGTCTTGTTTTCCACCTTGAAATTCTGAGGTAAAGCAGATGGGGCCCATTTTTTTTGTGGTTTCTGGACACTTGGTGATGTTTGCTAAACATCAGGAAACATGGATCTCTCTTAACTTATGCATCTAGGCAGATCAGCTCAGCTCTAAAGGCATATGCAGTCAGAACACACCCATGTTCAGTGAGCTATACCCAGGGGCCCAGAAGTGCACCAGTGGTGTGGGAAGGAAGGAGAGTCTTGTAGGACTTCAGGAAAGTCCAGAAAAAATCAGAATATTTAGGCTGTGGCACTAGAAGGGTCACTGTGCGTGCCAAGCCTGTGCCCAAGTGGTGCAGCAGGGCAGCCCCTGCAAGCTGGGAATACTGTGGGAATACTGATGCTCTTACTTTGGAGAGCCATGTTCTGGAAGCTTTGCTTCCTGGCAGTCTGCAGCATCCCTTAAGAAGAGCCTTCTGCTACTTTGCCATCACACTATACACAAAAATGCGGTTTATTTGAGATCAGTTGAATTACAGCTTATATTGGCTGTAACAAAATCAGATACACACTTAAAACATCCTTGTGTGGGTGTTTGACCTGAAAACGATGAAACAATAAAACAACTCAAACAAAAAAAAACCTACCTGCATCATCAAGTTGTACAAAAATGGAGCCAGCAGGTAAAGAACATTGCTCATGGGGGATGATCACAAAACCTGCCAGCATCAAGCACTGCATTGTGCTGACACCCCTGCATCAAACTTGCTCTCAGCGGACACGGCCAAAGAACTGTTGTTGCTCGAATGTCCTTAAACTTCGGCTTGCACTACCAAGAAAAAGCTGAATCTTCATTGAGTGTAGGGTATATTTGGGTCTGGAAATCCTGCCTTGTAGGTCAGCCTCCAACTGAAGGAAAACCATAAATACTCTAACTCCATTTCACCTCATGGAGACTAAACACCTTCAAGGATCTATTTGATATTTATGACATTTAGCAGAGAAGTGGTGTAAACAAATACTCAAATAAAGATGAGGCAATTTCAAATAAAATGTGTCACTAATCACCACTCCCTGACAATGTCATTGGATGTGCAACCCATTTTACAAAACTTTACCCAAAATTATTTGAAAATTTCACACCATCCAAGGACAGCTGGCAGAAAATGTGGTCAGGACTTTCACATCCTGCCTTCAGGGCCAAGCATACAGAATTTGGAAAACTAGGACACAGGCAGTGATCATAGTTGGCATAAAATATCAGGTGAGCTGGTCTTTGGAGGCTTTCTTAATTTTTTAATCAGGTTGGTTTTATTTCCCTGTTTGCCCCTTAAAGCCCTTGCTTTGTTGCTTTCTGAGCTGGAAATCCATAAAGTTTTCTCATCAACACTATATTTCAGAAAGTAAGTACATTTTCAGAAAGTCTTTCTTCTTTCATGACATAAAGCCTTTAAGTTTTTCCCTGGGAACCATGTTTGTAGCAGATACCTTGGCAACAGACACTGTCTTGGTCTGATCCTTATAAGGCTTTAATCAGAATGATTTTTGAAAACATGGATTAAGCTCCATCTATGCTATAAAGAAACCATTTTTCATTAAGCCATTTTCAACCAAACTGCGTTCAGGCAGGACACTAAATCATGCAAACAGAATATAAATCACTTAGCAATTCTATAAATCATGTTGGTCACTGATAAAAGAAAAAAAGAAAAGAAAAAGATTAAAGTATTCATTTAAAAATGAACTAAAGAAAAAAAAGTACACTTCCTGCATTTCCATTGCTTAATGCAGCCACATTTAACTGGGCTGAAACCTATGTAACACAGAAGATTTTCAAAACTGAGGTAAACATTTCTAGCAGTGGTCAGGAATTTTAGGACAAAAATTTTCTTTTCCCTTCACATACAATGAAAAAAATCCAGTCATCTGTCAAAATGAAGCTGATTGATAGCAATGGTTTGATCTTAACAAGTCTCTCAGCTTAAAAAAACTGCAAAAGGACCATTGAATGATGAAGGATGGCTGTTTTGACATTTTTAAAAGTGAAAAGTTTTATTTTCTAATTGAAGGAAACAAGCAAAAACCCCACATTCCTTTTGTACTAAAAAGAGGCGACTGCTTTGAAAGGTCACAATCCAAATAAACT
Organism: Zonotrichia leucophrys gambelii; assembly: GCF_028769735.1. NCBI lineage: Eukaryota > Metazoa > Chordata > Aves > Passeriformes > Passerellidae > Zonotrichia > Zonotrichia leucophrys. The sequence continues at coordinate 98,920,891 of NC_088169.1, forward strand.
CTTTGAACATTATTAAAGTAAAATATTTAGCTTGGCCCCATCCTGATTTTATTTTGGAAATTTTCATCCAAGTTTAAAAAGGACCTTTCATCCCTGGTTGGACATAAGAAAAATACTGGAATTCTTGAGAACGCTGACGGGGTGAGGAAGCTCATCCCCATCCAGGTTCAGTATTTCCCTCGTGTGCCAGTTTCACTGGCAGGGTGCTCAAGGCCATCTGTTCCTTGACTCTTAAGCGGGCTGAAAAGTAGGGAGGAAGTTATTGCAGGCTTTAATTCTCAGGAGAGCAGAGACAGGCAGGTGAGATCCCTACCAGAGGAGGTCACATCCTCAGCCTGGGTCAGCCAGAGTAGGACATGGCTCGTGTAGGGTCAGGCCTTATCTAGACCCTTGGAGTACTGGCACAAACATCTCTCTGCTCACAAATCAGGCCCTGTGTCTAAATGCAAATTTGAACTCTAATGACTGCAGTGCTACCTGTGCTGGCCACTGCTTTGCTAAGCTGGTGGGGTTTTTTTCCCATTAATGTACCTCTTGAGTCCATTTTACAGAAAAACTAACAAGTCAGCCACTGCTTTACCATGGGACCCATTAGCAGCAGGCATTTAAAAGTGCAGACCATTTACTTCACCTGTACCAACCAGCCCTGCTTGTATCAATCACCAGAACATCACCGACACCAGCAGGACTGCACGGATTTATATGATCTGAGGATCTGCCTTCTCACCTTTGCTGGGGTATTTGCAGTAATTCAGTCTTGGTTCTGAGAGTGGTTACTTGCAGCTGGACCCCCTCGTAGAGCCCCAGTGAAATAAAATTAGGTGAGGCAATTTCTGAGGCGATTTAAGGCCATTAACATGACAAAAAGTGATTAACATTGTTTGTGTGATTTGCTGCCCTGGATGAGCACTGTTTGGTTGAAAATGACTTAGTTAAAAATGCTTTTACATACAGCTGGGTGAGGACTTAATCCATGCTTTCAAAAACACTGATTTTAGCCAAATATGGAGACGCTGTGCTCATCACCAAAGCAATGGCCCAAGGTATTCTGAGGAAGAAACAAGTCTCATTTCAGGTCTAGCCCTGAAACCACCCACAGGCTGTGACTGACTGTCAGAGCATTCCTAAGTAACATGCTCCATTTCTGCAATGAAGTTTCATTCTTACAGGAGGCTGTTTGCAATGTAGAAACAGACCCACATCCAACAATCTGTAGAATCACTGCAGCTTATCAGTGTTCTCCCTTCTCTGCCCTAGTGGTCTGCCCTCCTCAGCCTTTCCAACAGAAGGAAACTTACTTTGAAGCATATCTACATTAATGTCTCCCTACCAAAGAGAGAGAAAATGTCTCAGGTGGCAGAGGCAATATTTGCAATGCTCCCTAATCCAAATACTGTTTTCTGACAGTGTCTCTCTGCCACTGTTTCTTAAATAGGTTCAAGAGGGGTGTGCAGAAGAAACCTTGGAAAAGCTGCTTCTAATAGCTTAGTTTGTGTGTACCTAAATTAAAAACCATCTCATTCAACAGTTCTCTGGCTGAGATTTGTTTGCTCCCACTGCCAGATGCAACTTAGTGGCACCTGCTCACCTTCTGGTTTGGAACTGAGCTGGCAACACCTGTTCTGATTTAATTTGATGGAGGTAAATCACTGCAAGTCTCCCAGCATCAAGGATCCATTATCGGTAACTACATTATCTGCCCCATACTGAACATTTGCTCTGAACACACTTACAGGAAGATAAGCAAAATATTACCAAGCATTTCAGGAAGCAGTTGCCAATCTAAATTTTTCCCCCTCTAGGAGCACCTAGCTCTGTGAGTAGGAGGGAGGAAAAGTGAGTTTACCATCAGGCTTTTGAAAGTTGTGGATGAATGCAGATAATAAAACTGAATTAATGGAGGAGGATGTACAGATCTACTCAAGGGGATTTCTGCAGGAGGTGGAGGACTTATTTTGGACTGCAAGAATAGAAATATCTTTAACAGTTGCAGTTGTAAGAGAGAGCTGGTGTGGTTTACAAAAGGGGATATACAGCCAGAGATTCATAAGTGAGAACAGGAATTGGTTTCTTTGGTTTGTGGGCAACGTGAGGCACACAGCCATGCAGCTCACTGTTTTTGCATCAGTGAGTTGCAGGACCATTGTTATCCCCTGGCTACTGCTGGGATTCCTGCTGGGATTTGAGGAATTCATGAAACAAAATGAGGGAAATAAACCCCCTTTTGGCAGAGTAGAAAAATAGATCCAAAAGGTCTGCAGAAAGGAAATGCAGATTGCATGTGAGGAGCACAGCCACAGCTTTAGAAGTAATTTCCTTTTTGAGTTTCCCAAAGTCTGTAACAATGCACTGACAACACATTAGCAAGCAGAGTGGGGATTGCCTTCTCCTAACCAAGCATTTTCCAAGCAGTAATGACTCTGTGCACTGCTGCTTTTCCCTCTTCCTCACATCTCCCAGCCCCAGGAATGTTCAAGTCCCTTTCAGAGCCAAGTACATTGCAGTTCCCACCTTAACCTGCTCACTGGCAAACCCTGCCTCATGTTCTGCTTCAAACCCCATCGCAAGACCAAACAACTGACCTTGAAAGTACGAAGCAGAGGTGACTATCAGAGATTTGTCTCTCTGGGAAGCTCAGAACAGCATCCACAGGCATGCTGCACTGCTGGCCTTTAGCATAATCCCTAGGCATTAATTTCACTCATGTTTCTACACCAGCCTCAAAGCCTTCATCTGCATTTGGACATAATAGGAGGCAGGGATATTTTCCTTGCTGTTTACTACTTCCCATTTGACTTGACTACCACCTTCTTTTTAATTTTTTTTTCCTTCTCATCTGCTCAATTTTGCAAAGCTCAACAGTGAAATTGCAGCTAAACATAGTTGGCATAAGGGGAGAACTACCTTGGAGGCATTAGGAGAGAGCAGAAGCCTGCATCAGCTTTTGCACAGGCACAGCAGCTGACATATGGCACAATGCAACAAGCAACCAGACCCAGAGCTATCTGGCAGTGACCTGCACATCTGCTGGCATAGGAACTGAGGCCTTGGGGCACAGTTCAAACTGAGCTAGTGTGAATGAGAAAAAGAAGCTTCCCCATTCTTTCTTATGGCACATCCATCTGTTGCACAGTTTATTATTGGGAATGGGGTTGTAACTATGACAAGACCCTGTGTTATAAAGAAGAACTCCAAAATTACATTGTGGGATTTTTTTCTAATGCTGGATTTAATTTAATTTGTGTTCAAGTGAAAAAGTTTTCTGCTTTATATTTTATTTTATTACAATTTCCCAATTAGTAATCTGAAGGTTCTTTCTGGAGTTCCACAAAAGTCACACCCAAACACTTTGTTCTGTGTTTCTAGAAAAAAATATTGCTTCAACAAAACCTTACCCTGAGAAACACCAGACTGAAACAGTGGGTTTTGGAAGTAGAGTGGGGAGTGGGGAGTAGAAAGAGTAGAAAGGCAAATGTTAGTTGTAAAAGAATGGGGATTAGGATTTAGCAGTGTCCTGAAGGTGTAGAGTTAAAGAAAGGGGAAACATCAAGGTAAAGCATCTAAAGAGCATGGGTGAGGATTATGAATAAGGTACATGTTTTTTGCCACAATGAAGTGACTGGCAACAGTATCTAGAAAGGCAGAGTATCTAGAAAGGCAGACATTAGGGAGGGAGGGAGGCAGAAGTGGGAAAGTAATTTGAAATGCACTCCCATAGAGGTCTGAGGTGCTCCAGTACTAGGATATCATGAAGTGGATGTGGGTGAAGGGCTATTGAGATTCCAGTGGAGAGCAAGAGGTAAGGCCACAGAAGAGGAGGAATGGAGAGGAGGACAGGCATATTGTGGGAAAAGGCTGTAGGAGGACAAAGATTTGAAGAGAAAAATGTATCTGTCAGTACTGAAAGGGGTAAAGAAGTTCAAGGATGAAATAACCCAAACATGTTGACCTCAGAGCACACATACATAAAGGGATCTTCTTGGTGCCTGGCTTGTATCACCAGGAGATATTATTCAGTCACGAGTTTTTCATCACAAAAGAGTTGATACTGAAACATATATTTTCCAGTTATCACATATGATTGAACGACAAGTAACACCTCCCTCCCATGCTGAAAGAAGCTGCAACCAGTAGTCAGGGTGATACTCCATCCCCCTCTGAAATTGTAGTTCTCTTTCTCACACAGTTCAGAGCAGATTGCCTTGTTGTTTCTCCACAGTGGCTTTGGGTTTGTTTTTTTTTTCCTTTTCTTGTTTATTGGGAAGTGAAGGCCACTGACTTTGGCAGCATGGCTTAGGCAGGTTCCTCTTTTCTCTAGAGGTCTTGCACTATTTCCCTGAGATACAAACCCAGTTCACACTGGGAAGCACATAATAACTCAAAGCAGGATAATACAGCAGCTGAGAACTCCCTTGTGACAGGACAGCAATGATGTAAGTGGAGGAAGCCACCAGGAATTTCACAGGGTAAGTCCTAGAAGCAGAGTGAAGGAAGGGGAGTTTCTGCTTTCAAAAGCATGAAATAACTTGAAAGATGCCAAAATTTCCAACATGGGGAACAATGGGTTCCTGGAGGTGAACAATTCATAGCTGAAAGAAAGAATTCAGGAAGAAGAGAATAATTTCCTTTGGGAGACATTTTCAGTGAAATTGGCCCAACTTCATAAAATCCAGGAAGCTGAGGGCTTTTTCCTGCAACAAATATCTGTCACACCAAGCTGGCCAGAGCAAAGATCAAGTAAGAAGTTTATGTGCTAGGAGAATTATCCTGTGTTTAGAAGTCAGCTTATTTTTAGGCCTCAAAGAATGGCAAAAAAGAAAATACACCTTAGTAGTGATTAGCCAATACACTGGGGTTTTTTTTCACTATTTCAGGAAGATCCAAGTCAGTTTTCAGGCAATTTCTGGCTGTTAACCCTGCTATTTGTAAGTGAACAGAAAGAAAAGAGAACAGAGAGTCTGCCATCTAATGAAAAGAGAAAAGAAAATCCAGAGGACTAACAAGTAAAAGCCACTGACCACCATGTAAATCCCAGCTCTAAAATGTGAAAGTTCACAGTGACTCCAGAAGATTATGCAGAAAACCCTTAGAGTCTTCCAAGGAAGACGGATTGCTAATCTTCACTTTTCTGTCTTACACGCACTCATGCATGCACAAATCTGCAAACTATCACAGGTTTTATACATACACACTTCTGTTTCTTTGGATCAAAACTGGTATAAATGGTAACAAACGTTTAATCCTTCAATGCAGACGGGTGCCCATGTGCAGTGTTGTGCTCTAACACCCTTCAGTGCAGTGCTGGTCAGACAGAGATATTGTGAGCATCACCTACTGCTCAGGACCTTAGGGAAGGGCCACTAACTCAGGAGTGCAGAGGCTCTGCCTTTATCAATAACACCAAGCACTTGTAGAGATCAGAGTGTTTCTCTGTCCTTCTCAGAGCTGTATGAAGATAAGAAACCATAGTACCAATTTAGAGAGTTGTAATTACACACAAATGTTGCCACATAGGAAATAATTGATGTATCTGGATAAGAGGCCAGTTCTCTTATCCAGAAGATACACACACTAGGTCATGTGTTTTACATATCCATCAGGCTTTCCTCCATGAGTTTGTAAAGACAAACTGGTGCAGAATCCCCAACACCACCCCAGTGTCCTCAGTGATGACAAGAAGGGGTACACATTTCCATTTAATTACAGTCTGTTTCTTTCAGTGATGCTGGGACCCTGGCTAAAAGAATAACATGCTTGATACCTTCTCCAAAACAAACAATTGATAGTCTGGAAAAGCTGTAATTGAAGTGTCTCATTGAGGGCTCTGAATTCCCATATTATAACTATGTAATTTCATAGTAATCACATACATTACATAATATAAATCTCTTCTACATCAGGTAAAGAAAGTTATTCCCATTATCAACTGCTGAAATCTGATTTGATTTTTTACAACACAATGCTCTCCAGGGTGAGCAAAATCAGTTTGGCTTTCTAGAGAATACAATTATAGGCTTCAAGCAAAAGAGCTTAGAGAAGGATTCAACAGTCTGTCTTTGTAAATTATACTCTGAGGTTTGCATTTTTCTCTCTATTTGATGGGGTGAAGGGATTGCATAGAATAGGCCTCAAAGAAAACACTCCAGTAAAAAAAAATCAATCCAAGGAAAAGTTGGGTTTGATTTGGAGAGCAGGTATGTGCAGACTTGAAAAGTGGCAGGCAAAAAAACTGGTGAGATTTAGGGAATTGTGAGACAATAAGGGAATGATCCAGGTATTTTGATGGGCTCCAGCCAGTGTGGTACAATGCACTCTGGAAATGACAGTGCATGTGTCTCTTTCCTGATGATAGTATTTGATTCTGCAGCTGATAGAAAAGAAACAGATGCAGCTACCAAGAGGCTGGGCCACTGCACAGGCTGACACAATTTACAATATTAATGTATCTATATAGAGGAGTCTGCTCATTCAGCATAATCATCCTTTTCTTGATTACTTCTGTCTCTATCCAGGTTTTTCCAATAATTTTTTGCTTCTTTTAATTGAACTCACTCTTCTCTGATCCTGGCTGACCTGCTATATTTGAAGAATGAACACCCCTACATCTTTTTTGCCCTTATACCATAAAGCTTAACAGGCATCTTTATTAGAAATCTAAGACATCATTAAAGTATTTTTTCTCATATTGCCAGTTATAACAGGGAACACAAAATGTGTATTGCATTATTTAGTTTTGAGCTGACTTCTCTGCAGCAAGCAGGGTGGACAGGGAAGCAAGCAAAGCAATAAACAGAAACTAATTTTTTTTTCTATAGCTGGATGGTCTTCAGACACCTGCTTTGTGTTTCTAGTGATGTGTTCCTTCCACCCCTCGAATACCTGCTAGTCTAGAAACAATATCCACACCAAGCCAATGATCTATTTATTCTCTAACCATAAATTATCAGATGAGACCCTCAGATGTGTCTCAACCTTTACACTTCACATCCACAGTCTTTATCAATGCTATTCTAAAGGGCAGGCATATTTGATTTAATAGTCTTTTTACTTTTCCCTTCATTTTTCTGTCTTTTGTGACTTAAACAATCAATCTTCTCTCTTTTCTCACATCTTTTTACTTGAGAAACTTCTATTTTTATTCTTGCTCTTGACTGCATCTCTTTTGTCTCTAACAACCTGTCAGCAAATAGCATTTTCTGTGTTGACACAGCTCTTTCCCTTCTGATGGCAGAGCAAAGGCATTAGTGTAACTTAGCTCTGCCCTGGAGCCAGAGGAAGGGGATTTTGGCTCCAGGGCAGTGGCTGGGAGACAGATAAACTGCTCAGAGGAACTGTGACTGCTGCTCTTTCACTGGTCCCTCAGGATGCCTCCCTGAATCCCTGATCCTCAGAATGACCCCTGCATTTGGGAGTGAAGGTTTGGATGACACTGCCGGATTGCCAGTGAAGCTGGAGGTGAAGCTGGTGGTGAAGCTGGAGGTGAAGCTGGAGGTGAAGCTGGAGGTGAAGATGGAGGTGAAGATGTCTTCTCCAGCATAGCAGTAACACCTCCCTCTCTGGTACTTGTTTGAACAAACAAAAATTTAATTTCTCTCAGAAACGCCCCTGTGAGTAAGGACTATCTATCACTTCTGATCATGAGAAGTGAGATCCCAGAGCTACTCCCCAATTTAAAGCCCATCATGATACAACTGGCAGAGGCCATCCTTGCAGCTTGTTGGAAATGAGACTGTGCTTGCCTCTGACCCCACCTTCGCTTCCCCTCTGGCCTTACACAGAAAATGGCACTTAGAGAAATTCCTTGGGGCTCTGAAATGCTGAATGGCTCTTCCTGCACTGGTCACCTTCACTCTGTGTCATGGTGAGCCACTGCAGCACTGAGTGATGGAGAGCTTTTTCCTTCATAAGAGTGCATTGGAGACATTTCTCACATGAAAAGTTGAGAAATACGAGTTCACCTCCTCCCTCTTTTGTCTGTTCTTTCTTCCCCCCAACAAAAAGGGTCATTTCTGCAGCCTCTGCAGTCAGAAGGGATTTTATTGTGGAGCTCATCAGTCACAGTATGACTTATAAACACAAAATGCCAGCACAGATCTGTCAAGTCTCTTCCTTGCTGCATGACACTTGCCTCTCTGTTCCCTTCCTGCCTTTTCCACTCTCCCTTGTCTCCAGGCCAGCAAGTCACTCACTGCCAGTGCTATGCCAAAGCTCTTCTCCAGGTGCAGCTTCCCTCTGTGGCAGCTTTACCCAGTGTCACCCTGCCTGTCCTGCTGTCCCCTGGGGAGAGGCATTAACAGCGGGTCACACACACCAGCACACAGCACTGGAGGCAGAGAGGAGGAGAAAATCATCCCAGAGGAGGAGAAAATCATCCCAGAGGACTCCTCAGGCTGCCCCTCAAGCTCTGGATAGCAAAACGTGTCAGGCTCCCTGTGGTTTAAATTTACCCAGAGTATTTCAGTACTCACAAGGATGTCCCACAGCAAGGAGTGGTGTTTTAATAAAGCTGCCTCCTGTTCCTGGGCACCAGACTATAGGGAAAGAAAAGGGGGCTGTGTTACCCCACGTGGGCAAGTCTGCCCCACACATTCCATGCCAGGGAGTCATCAGACATCATAGCAAAGCCTGTTCAGTAACAGATCCTCAAGAACACATAGTTTGTGCTTCAGAGCTCTCCAGGGGAGGGTGTTTCAACACAAACCCCCACACAGCTTCATAATACATTACAGAACTTTATTTGGACACTGAGTGTTCCCATGAGTGGGTGCAATCTGGGTGAGAATGTGGAAATCCCTTTCCTCCAGCAGCCTCTGCTCTGCTGGGACGTGTCCCAGCCCACTGAGTGGGATGAAGAGGGAGAATGCTCATCACTTTCTCAGCTTGCTGTGGGCACATCTTTACCTGTCTGCCCACACCTCCAGTAAAGCAGCAGTGGGAAGCCTCTCCCCATATTTCACAGGTGCTGTTGTAGGAGGCACTGGGAGGACACAGTTAACCTCTTTCTAGCATTTTCTCTTCTTCTCTACCCCAGATAAACTGACACCTGATTTATGCAGAAAAACTAGGAAAGCACAGAAATCAAAATGCATAAGCACAGGCAGGTTTTTCTCAAAGGATACTCATGATTCTTTGGAAAACTGAATTTATGTCAAAACCCCCCCTTGCTCTCACTGTCCACAGATCAAATTTACCATAGTTTCATTTCCAAACTTTTTAAAAAAATTTTTGGTGTGTCTAAGTCTATATTTCTGGCATCCTGTTGTACAGCAAGCACTTCTTTTAAATACACCATCACAGCCACTCCAAGCCACATCTCTGTCACATCTGGAAACGTGGAAAGGGCCACCAGTGATTCCCTGTGACTCACTCCTGTGTTCTGCATTTTACACAGGAAAGGTTTGTGCCAAGGAGAGGGAATGTCAGGAACCATAGAGATGGTTACACAGCAGGTTAAACAGGAAATCCTGCTCCTGCTGATGAGGATTTACTCAGCATGGAGAGGTCATTCACTTCTGAAGGAAACAAAGAAAGCTGGCTGAACAATCACAGTGTATCTTGGGAAACTTCCCAGAAGTTTCGCTGATGTTCCAATCATCTCAGACTCTTAGCAAATCTAACTTAAATATGTTAAATACCTTAAAGACTAGAACTAAGCTATATCCCAAAAAATATTTCTATCACAGTCTCCTTAAGATATCTCTAACAATAGATTTCACATGGAAAAAAATAAATTCCACTTTTCTGTCCTACTCCTGTTCAGTTCAGACTCCTCCACTTCCCAGGGGAAGCAAACAGCTTCGGTTCCTCCAAGAATATCTGAACTGAAAAAAGCTCTCCTGTCTCACCACAGAAATTAGGTAAGGATCCCATCCTCACCAACTTCAAAGCTTCTGCTTATGACTTCAGGAATGAGAAACTGATATTCATGTTAGGTCTATCAGACCTATATTCTTCCGTAAAAATAAAGAAATGTAGCTACCATTTGGTAATGGCATGACTCTGCAAATAAATTCATGTAACTAAATCTGTCTGGATTCCCAAACCACGCATAAAATGATGCAAAAATGGAATGCAAATTTGCAAAGATCAGAGAAAGCACATTTCTCTTATTCTTATTTGGACCTCCATGTGTACATCATTTGGACCTTATACATCATACAACATGTTTTGGTTCATTTATAATAACAACAGTACAAAAAAGCTGTTTAAATATTTTCTCAACTGTTAAGTGGGATTTCTTTCTTTAGTGCAAATAATTAGGTATTGAAGATGTAGTGATCTATTTGATACAGAGAGAATATTTGAAGAATTTTAAATAAGAAAAATAAACCCTATATGAACTCACTACTGTACACTTATGAAATGTTTGAAATTTAAGGCTGATATTTTAGCCCTATCCCCAAAAAGTCTTCTAGTTAATAGCTATGCATATTTATGTACTTTAAATTAGTTACTTTCATTCTCTCATATTGTTCTATGAATATAAGATAAACTTAGGAACTAGAGAGATCAAGTTACGAAAATAAGATTCAGAAATACAGAATTTTTAAGGCTGGATCTGGTGATCATCCCTGCCAAGGCAGGGTCAGCTAGAACACGAAGCTGTCCTAGTGGGTTTGGAATGTCTCCAGAGAGGAAGACTGCACAACCTGCCTGATCAGCCTGTTCCAGTGTTCAGACAGCCTCAGCATAAAGTTCTTCCTCATGTTGAGGTGAAACTTTGTGTTTTAGTTTATGGCCATTGCTCCCTGTCCTGTCACTGGGCACCACTGACATAAGTCTGTCACCACCTTCTTGACAAATGCCTTTGAGGAGTTTATCTGCACTGCTGACATCCCCTCCCAGCCTTCCCTTCTCTGGACTGCACAGGCCCAGCTCCCACAGTCTCTCCTCATAAGAGAGGTGCTCCAGACCTCAAATCATCTTTGTAGCCTCCATGGCATCCTCTCTAGTAGCTCCTTCTTCTTGTATTTAGACTTGAAGTTTGTTCCTTAGTCCATATAAAGTACTAAGGCACATAATGTTTTGTCAGATTATAGTGCACTGTATTTCTTCCTATTTCAGTAACAATAGAATGATTGGATGAAAAAAGAGAATTTTCTCTACAACTTCTATGTAGCTAACTGTGTAGCCTAATCAACTTTTTTTTTTTTTTTGGTTTTTAATATAAAGGGGATTTAGACTCTACAGAAACATAGTGAGAGACAAAAAAGCAGAATTTGGTATCTGCAGGTACCTATTATAGCCATCAGTTCAACCCATCACTAAAACGTGGCTATTTTAGCACTGGCTGAAGCCCTACAGGGCTTAACCACATGCTTAACTTATGCATTTTGCTGCATTAAAACTTGGACTAAGTAGTAATCACTGTATTTTACTTTGGCTTGTTGCTGTTAATATTGATTAATGTACTTGTCATTGCCTCCAGTCCCAGTGTGCTGGACTGTGGCCTTAAATATTACTCTAAAACCAGAAATCCCACTGAAGTACTTTAGTATGTTCTTCTTAAATGGAGATACATAAATATCCTAATTTTTCCTAACTACTTCATTGAGATTGCCCATTTGAATTTTTAGCTGCAGTTTTCCAACGTCTTCTAAAAACCCTCCACAGTACATGCATCCTTGGGGTGCTGTGGAGGAACCAAAGCAGGATAGGACATTACAATCAGGCTGGAGCACAACAATGGACACCAAAGGAAAGGTGGGAACACAACATCAAAGTCAAATGGTAGAGAAAGCAGCTGGGAGGAGACAAATGGTCTGGGAAATGGTTGTATAAAGTACTCACAGAACCAGTAAAATAAGCTGAACTTCCCAAGCCACTAAGTTCAAGAGGCTTTGGCAAGTAAAATGCATAAAACCCATCCCAAAGGCAGGTCATCTTGTGGTTACAACAAGATGAAAGCACTTCAGAGATGTTTTATTTCCTAAGATCTTTCTCTCATCCATATATCCATACATCAGATTTTGTGAGAGAAATATATTTTCGCAACAGGGTAGTTTCAGGCCTTTCTCTGTCCTAGCATTTTGCAAGATGCCAGGTCAAGTGTGTGCACCCTCTGCTCTCCCCCTCCTTTTTCTCCCCACTCCCTGTTTAAACTGGGGCTGCATCTGCTTCCAAAGGAAGGAGGTGTATTTCAAATCTCCAGGAAACAGGAGATTATCACAGCTCTGGTTTTCTCCAAAATTCACATAATTGACTAATGAACTTTTCCTCTCTGCTCATTTGCAGCAGCAGGAGGAGATGGAGGTAATTATGACACTTGCAACTGAAGGTTAGTACAGTGTGGTTACAACAAGCCAAAGGCCAGGAAAAGGCATGCACATTACATGACATTTTAAGAGTCTGCCAAGCCACAGGAATGAAGGGGATATCAGCAATAAGTCCCCACAAGCTGTGCTGTTTGCGGTCTTGTACTTTCACACGCTGCAGCACAGAAACCGCAGCCATGGATTCCCCAGGTGATTCCTGCCTCTGCATCCGAGCCTCCCTGGGAGCTCAGGTTCAGAGAGAGCTGCATATCTCTGTGTGTCTGATCTAGTCCTACTCAGCACACACTCCGTGGTTCTGTCCCCCGCCTCAACAAATGTTGGAAGCAGACTGAGTGCTTCCAAATGCACTATTGCAATGTCCGGTTCACAGTGGCTTCCTTTGCATAAAAGCAAGCAGAGTTTTCTTTGGAGAGGGACTTCTGGAGATAATTCAGTGTGAATTGTAGTCACATATTTTTCCCACTGATCCCAAGTCACTGTTTCATATGCACCTTCCTTCCTTCCTCCCTTCCTTCCTTCCTTCCTTCCTTCCTTCCTTCCTTCCTTCCTTCCTTCCTTCCTTCCTTCCTTCCTTCGAGTTGCAAACAAGCACCTCATTCTCTCCTGACAGCCACAGAAATCCACTGACATGACAGAAACTGGTTCAGCTCTGTTCCCTCAAAGGGAGCTTGAGCCCAAATGGGCAACTCAGAAGCACAGCTCTCCAACATCCAGGAAAGACATCCACTGCCCTTTATTTCCAGAGGGCTCTATAATTTCAGCATGTGTGCTCTGAAATCCCTGGCACTAAGGGGATTAAATCAAGCTTCAACTTGTGGGCGCACTTGATTCATTCAGTAATCAATCACCCTAAAACATTCCAAGCAAAAAGGATGGTGTAATTTGTAACTAAGACCACAAGAAAGGGAAACAAAATCAATATTAGAATATAACCTAGTATGGACAAGGGTTTCTAGCACAGGATTACGAATGGGATAAATACAAACATTTAGAAAACAATTACACTGAATCTTAAATGATCCTAGGATGATCAATGTCAAAAGTACTGCTGTACATGAAGACGAAAGCCAAACATGAGCCACAAGAAATAAACAGCAGAGAATGAGAATGTTTGTGTTTTGCTTTAAAACTGTGTTTCCAAAAGTTTATAACATCTATAAAACCATCTAGAATGTCTATAAACCCACTGAAATGTACATAAAACCACTACATGTTTGCTCAATATATTTCAATAGTTTTAAAATTGTTCCTTGCAGCTTTAGAAGTGTGAGGCTTTCCAAAGGAAGTGGTTGCCAAACCTGATGCTTCAGACAAAGAAACCCATTGTTCAGTGGGATATTTCCTTTCCTATCAGGTGAGCTAAACTTTGTAGCTTTGTCTATAAAGAACAGCTGAAAATTTGTGATTTTAAAATTTTTTTTTGTATGTGTTATTTTTCAAATTTCAATCAATTATCTTGAAGCACAGTCAGCTTAGAAGAGTGCCTTCAAAAATTCCTACACTTCAGTGCTATACTACTGAGCAAAGTTTAACTAGATGATGTTATAAGGGAGCCAATTAACGCACAGATCCCCCCAAAAAATAACTAATCCAACTTTTTATTTCACCCCTCTGAGAAAACTCTACATTGCAAGTCTGCAGTCAATACCCTGGTGCACATCAAGGATCCCTGGCCAGAAAAAACTTTGAAGCCATGCAGGCCTGATTTTGAAGTATTATTTGCCTGTTCTTGGGAAAGAAGCCACTCCTTGTTCTACTCCTTATCAATAGGTAGGGAACAAACGAGCAAAGATGAATTAGAGTGCAGCTTCAAATAAGTGACTGTGAACAATGACACTTCAGGTGAGTGTCTTGAAGTGAGACTGGGGATGGGTGTGAGGCCCATTAGGGGAAATACAGTCTGAGCTACTCTGGACAAAATACAGGACAGAAAAGATGAAGAAAAGGGAAGGTGTTTCAAAGGAAAATGCTGCCTTTTGTTAAAGGAAAAAAAAACCAACCAACACATTGCACAAAATCAGAAAATTTTGCAGTGTGCAATTTTGAGTAATAACACGCCATTTACTGCAATGAGTTGGTACTGGACTTCTTTTCTCTTTCCCTAAATCAACATATTTTGTCCACAACCAGCTAGAATGGAATTTTTTTGATACAGGTTTTATGTCTGGCATCTGTGTAATTCTGGTCTGACCTAATGTGCCTGTACAGGGATTGCACTAAAATGGTATTAGATGGCAGAAAATTAAGTTTCCAAGAAGCAGAAATAGAAAAAAAATTCAATTTGGTGGAAAGTGAAATGGAGAAATAAAAGTAAGAAATGGTGTGAAGGCATAAATTTACCAAGAAGGCACAACCTAAATTAGCTTGACCTGAAGTAGTGTATGACCTTGGAATTTAGCCTCCCACAAGCTTGCAGAGGGCCTGGCTCTGTCTTCCCCTGCTTCTGTCTTCTCCTACTCTGCAGCTTTGCAGCACCAGCTGTGTTCCAAGCCAGAGGTTGTCCATATGCCGGTATTTCAATCCCATCTCTTCAGAAATGCTGTCTCTTCTCCACAATGACCTTCAACTTTTTTTCTGTGAGGACTTCTGTGCTGTACAGATATTTGCCAGCTGGCAAATTGCTGCTGTTGGGCTACAAAACTCAAAGGTCTGAAAGGAATTAACCAGGGCAGGAAAGAAGGAAGAAAAGGAAGAAGTGTATTTAAACAGCAAGGTGCATAGAAGACTTGAGAAAAATAAGATGGGTTTTTGCCAGATCTCATATAGGAAAGCAAGAATGTCAATAAATTAAAAGGCAGGACAGGCTCAATAATAGCACTGAAAGGACAGATTTTCAAATTCTCCTTCAGGACACATTCTGCAGAAAACAATCCTTTAGTCACAAAAATAGCTGAAAGATCTGAAAAACATTTTCCAAACTCTGGCAATGTGATGAATTGCTGATAAATGGTCTCCAGCTCTAAAATTGTCCATTCCAAATTTGGCGTCCCTTAAATGCTAAAGAAGACGATATGAAAATTTAAGCCCAGATTTCTTTCTTCACCTTTAGAACAAAAATCACATGAAATCATGATTTGACTTCGAAGAATAACCCCTTTATCAGCAACCACAAGATATACGCAACTAGCCCAACTGTTTAGCCAGCACTTTGTGAAGCCAGCCATCCAGGATTAATTGTAAATAGAAAGAAATGGGCACTGCCAGAAGGTACATTGTCCCACCTCAGTAAAAATGCACCTGCAGGAAGAAACTCATCCCATGCTGCCTAATGCCCAAGGCCCAGGTGCTTAGCTTAGATAAGACACGTTTAGACATTTCATTTCTTCACCCTCCAAAAGCTGTCCCATCTTTTCTTGGGATTTGGCCTTGTTTCTCTGCAGGTCTAAATTTTGTCTTTTCAATGAATAAAAAAAGACTGAAGTTCATTTTGGTTTTGCTTGGAATGATTCACAGAGCTTGAAGCAGACACAAAGCAGGCAGCAGCATCGATGCCTGGCCAGAGAGATCAGAGCAATGCTTTCACCCCAGCTCTTGGTACAGAGCTGCAGGAGAGCAGAGACAAAGCAAAAAACTGCAGTTATCTTACTGAGACGAGCTGAGATGAGGCAGTGGAGGACAGGGAAAACTAGGCCACAGTAGGTTTAGACACTGACCTTACCTGGGTCCTGCTGCAATGGGAAAATGGGAGACAGGCACAGTCCTGCATTAGTTGCTGGACATCTCAGCACCATGACAAATCTGCCTTTGGCATCTTTCTCTTCTCTTTCCCCTCCTCTCACCTCATGATTTACTTTCTGGCAGCATTATGAGAATTGCTGCTAGCCCTTTACCTAGCTTAGGTTAGCTGTACTTGAATTTTGCATGTTATTTACTGATGACCTTCACTTCAGAAGAGACCTGCTTTTTGTAGCCTTGCTGTGTAAAGACTGACAGCAACCTTCATCAGAGGATAATTTCCAAATGAGGAAAGTATTCACGTGGGACTGTCAGAAGCACTGAATTGATTTGTGCCTGTACCACAGGTCAGATTTAAACCCATTTTTCTTGAAGACAAACTAGACTGATTTATCCTCATGGGCCTCACCCTCCACTCTTTACAAGCCTCAAAACCCAGAAAGAAATGATGTATGTGCAGTTAGTACACCCATATCATGTGAGGGCAATTGATTCAATTACATTATAGCTACTGGAAACAAAACAGCCATATGGTGAGCTTTCTTCCCCAAAGTAATGGATGCTTCACAGCCACAGCTCTGATCCCAGTTAGTTCTCTGCATGGAAGCTGCCCCCTAAGCAGGCTTCCCTAGGGAAAGCTATCCCTGAGCCATGGGAAAAATCCAAGTTCAGGCTGGTTAAAATAAGTATCTAAATCTCAATGCACTTCTCTGATGCTTTATCTGAACTACCAAGAACTCCTGAGTGTGCAAAAAAAAGCATTGATAATTTTATAAGAAAAGGATTTTTGTGTGTGTATGTGTGTGCAGGCACATATGTACTTGCTTTTCATTATCTCTTAATTCTGGAAGAGCAAGAAATAGATTGAGATGAAAAGCAGTAACTGTAATCTGTTTTTCTTCATGTGCTATGCACAATGTTGGCTCTGAAGACATAAAAAATTCAATCATGAGCCAAATCTGGCCTCAAATCGATCAAGCTCTGCTGGCTTCAATGGAGCAATTGCAGAGACGAACTCCAGCCGCTGCTCCGAGCCCACCCATTTTCACACCCTCCCTGCTTTCCAGCAGCCTGTCTGGGCTGCCAGCCTGAGATGAGAAGTGCAAAGGTTCAGAGATATCTACAAAATTTGCATATGAGGTAGAGCAGGGAAATTCAGCGTAGCTTTTGAAACAAAAAGAAAAAAGGGAACTAAACAAATGAACTTCCCCTTTTCCTTAGAAAGGGAAGACTTAGTTGGAGAAATTTTGTTCTGAGCATTTCAGCATCAAGACAGGACTATCTTACCAGGCTCAGATTTTCTACATATGAGCAAAACTCCCTGTGGTTCAGAAAAGCCCCACTATTAAAGGTAGCTCTGGGAATAGGTATGAGTTGTTACTAATGAATTAAAAATGTGACAGCAGCTTTGGGATTTTTGTGGTTTTCCTGCTCTTTGGTTCTGACCATGAAAAACCTACTAAGCAGAGCAGTTAACCTCAGAACAAGCAATATTTACTTGTACTTCCCAATACTTAAGACAGGAAATGCCTTAAATGTTGCAAATACTGAGGTTATAAAACTGTAAATGTTTGCCTGTCAGAGGCACCTGACAAATTTTTACAATCCTCAGCTGCATAAAGGCAGAGAGAGTCACCCCAGCACTCGGATTTTCCCCATCCTCTCCTTTCCCCCCATTTTACAGAGGTATTCATGAAAACCAGATGTTATTTTGCATTTTGGTTTCAAGGTTGCTGCCCTACCAGCACTTGTAAAAGTGTGATTTGGATTTCACAGAATCCTTTATATTTTATTTTTTTTAATTGATGGAAAGGGAAATATCTCAATTTACGTTTTGTTTGCTAGATAAAGGCTCAAGACTGTTCTTCAAATATTTAAAGAGAGAAATTCATCAAGTAACTTTTGGGAAGACTGATTTAAATTATTCATTTTTACAGAATGATATAAATCCGTGGAGTACAGAAAATGTCAGAACACAGTGAATGCCCCAGAAGCCTCTAAACACCATTTTCCCCCAGGATAATGTAAAAAAATGGACAGAGGAGTCTTCCTACCTGGTTTTATTGTGAGCTTACTGGCTTGGGTGTTTCCATGCCCATTCTTGCACAGGCATCCCAGAAGTGCAATTCAAATCTGGTTTTGGGCTTGCCTGGCCCAGCCTGGCAGCAGCCGTGGCACCCAGCCCCGGGTGGTGTGGTGGCATTGAAATGTTTGGCTGGTTTCACACGGCAACACATTGTTCACATGCCCTAAACATGACCATATGCAGGGTGAGGGGCTGGCACAGATTGCCCAGAAAACCTGGGGATGCCCCATTCCTGGAAGTGTTCAAGGGGAAGCCACCCTGGAGGGGAGTCTGAGCAGCCTGGTCTGGTGGGTGGCATTCCTACCCCTTCTAGTTACAGCAGGGGTGCTGTAACTGGATGATCCTTAAGGTCTCTCCCAACCCCAACCATCCTGTGACCTATGAGATGCTCATAGAGATCTTATTCTCATGTAATTTGCCCAGTAATGCTGTTCAACTGCATGTGAGGACAGAACCCCAAGTCCTGTGTTCAAGGAATGAAAAGACATCACTAGACATCACTATTTACCACCATACAAAGGAGAGGAGAATCATATGTTAGGAATTTGTTTGTGTGATTTTGTCCTGTTGCCTCTCTGTAACACATCCTTGTGTCAGAGAGAAATTCCCCTCAGGGATTTAAATCAGCACAATCATCCCTAACTCAAACAAATCTGATAACCTGGGACATTGTTCCTGCCAAGAGCCACTGTAACAGAGAACAAGGAAGTTTCTAGACTTCTGTTTTAACAGTGAGGTGTGAGGAGTGTAGTCACATACCACCTCTGAGTCCAGTGTTGCACTGGAAAGAGGGGCTGGGGTGCCAAGACAGAGTCTGCCATCCTCTTTCCCTCTGGATTAATGTGATTATTCCAGCAGCTGCCTGCTGCTGGAATGCCTCCTGATGCCCCACTGCTGCAGTGGGATCATATGCTGGCTGGGCATCCTTTATCTTTCTGTCTTTCAGCTTTGATCCATCCAAGTGGACAAACAATGAATTTAGTGCAGCTTCCTTGAATCTAAAATATTCTTACTTTTACCGTTACTTCTGTCACAGGGGTAAATTTTTAATAATGTTCCACCTGAAGCATAAACCTACATGTTTTTGAATACATATATCCACCTAAATGTCCCTCAAAATCTTAGATGTTTTCTGTCTTTTCCTAAGATCTGCAAGGGTATCAAAACTAAAATTCGTAGTATTGCCAAATTATATGTCAGTTGATAATATTTTTGGAGTTTGGGAAAAAAAAATAAAGGAAATCCTCCAAAGAAATAAAAATAACCAGGTTAGAGGGAAAAGGGAGAATACTCTAATCTGACCCATTATCAGTTAGATTACTCCACTGCTCAAAACCATGTTAATTATGATTTATGTACACATCACCTTTTGCTATAGTTCAGGATTTTAAAAAAATGGACATCCTCTTTAGGCTCTCAAATACAATCTCTGTGTAGCAGGCTTGTGACTTTTTCAAGACTTTACAAAATGTACAGAATATTGTGAATAACTGCATACATGTAAGACCTTTTTTAAGCTTAAAAAAAAAAAATTAAAGTGGTTCTAAACCCCACTGTCATTGGAAACCAGACTGTAAACATTTTTAATGAGTCAAGTTGAGATTAATTTAAATATTCATTCTGAATTTGTGAGTTTTGTCTCCTTTCCACAGCCTCTTGTGACTTAACATAGCAGGAGCTGCCAGCCTTGGGTATCCTTTGTCTTACATGTGACATTCCTTAAGATTCACTCCTGTGTCTCCAGAACGTTAAAAAGGAAGCAGCTTCAGGAAATGCCACGTGTAGCACTAGTGTATGTTGGAAAGGTGCAGCAGTCTCTACAAACTATCCTGTGCGCTCAGCTCACCACAGTCCCACTAGTGAACTTTCATTAAACACTATGATCCTTAAGGCTGCAAGGCAGCAGGACAGTTTCCTTAACAGCCAAGGAATTTTCTACCCAAACAAACAAGGATCCATATATTGTAGCATCTTTCTTTTTATACCAGTTAATGTTAAATGCTTCAGAGGAAAGTGTAAATAATGATCTTGATTTAGGAAAATAACATCTGCTTTGCTTTAAATGTTTAAGACCTCTGGCTTCTGCCTACATTAAAGGAATATCACAACTTGAGTAGCACTTCAAACATATGTTACATATGTAAAATACATATATACATTAAAACATACATGTCTTGACTCCGGGTTACTGGAATGCATTTTTATCTTGCATGCAAAAAGCTTCAGGAGGACTGAATTCTGTGCCTAAAGCTAGGTAGGAATTTGAGTGCTTCCTTGGCAAGGGATAAATAAGAGCACATAATTGAATGCACTGGTCAATCAGGTTATGTTGATATGACTAAATAAAAGCCAGCCAAGAACAGATCTCGGGCCCCAGGGGCAGAAAGCTGCCCTTTCTGTGGCAGATTTGTCTTGGAAACAAATATTTGGAATAGTTCAAAGGGGAGCCAGGGGATGAGCTGGCTAACAAAGCAGCAGGGACAACAAGAGTGCAGGCTCTCCCTCCCTGAGCACTTCTCCTTAGTGGTACAGACATACCCTCAGGATCCTATGCCCCAGTTCTCATACCAATTTTCTGTTCAGGTGGCTCCACAGATTTCACTTCTGTTATTCCTGCCTACCCCGGTGCACACTCCTCAAAGGCCTTAATAATTTTCTGACTTATGTAATGTTAAATCCCAGGGAAAGATTTTTTTTTTCAGGTCAGGGTTCTAATGCCATGAGGCAAATATGTTTGTATATCCTGGGAATGTAAAGGCTTTGCATTACTGATGACGTGCCTATTTCTGTTAATCCAGGTCTTTCATCAGTACCTGGGATTGGTCTGCTCCACCTTACACATGTTCTGGAAATGTCTGTTGTTGTATGCTTTGATTTGTTGTCAGATGACAAAAACAGACTTTAACAACACTTTCTTTGTGAACAAGAGTGAATCAGAGCTGTAATTGGACATATCATCTTTAGAATCTTATGGTTCTCTCACCGATTTGATCAACTAGTTTACCTCAAAGGGCAATTACCAGCTGAAATGTCACAGATTTGTGAACCATTCTGAATATCATAAACCAAAGATTTTTCTTATGGCACAGTGTGGGTGCTGGTATAAAAAAATGCCTAGAAATTGCTGGAATTTTAAGCAAATATTATTTTTGGAATCAAATTCCAGACCTCCAACTGTTCAACTTGACAGATTTGTCTTTAAAATTTCTGTATTTGCTTTAAAATGTTTGACTTCTCTAATCAGTGGATAAAACAACAAGAAGACTAATGTACAGAAAAAAGCAATGGTGGAAGTTAATATCTAAGTACCATGTCTCTTTTTCTCCCCACACAGTTCTATTTTATAAGTTAAAGTATCTTTAGTCAGTCATAGTTTGATTCTTTTTCATGAGATAATATGAGTGTTTTATATGATGCAGCTACACCAAGTTCCTTTTACTTGATATTTCATAAAGAGTTCAGATCTCAAAGGCATGAGAAAAAAATAGAAACATAATGACAAGTAATTCAAGCTACAATTTGAAACAGAAGTTTTCATTTTTGTTTGTAGATATAAATGAGAAAGTGGTCTCCTTCCCCACGTTCAGGAACCTGCAGATCCTTATCATAGCAGTAGGCTAATCAGCATTTTTAATCAATATTTTTACTGGTTTTGCTGAATGTGAAAAAAATAAGGCTGAGTTACAGAAGGAAGCATATTTCACAATTTATCATTTAAACATGCAAGTGTCTATGGGAAAAGGACTGGAACATGTCAGAGAAAGAAGACTTAATTATATATTACATTTCAGAGGTCCTTTCAGCCCATAGCTCAACAGTTTCTAGCCACTCAGTCAGTCACTTATTTTTAGACCTAAATTTCTCTCCATTACACATGAAACAGTTATCTAATTTATAAGGTACTCCATCAAGACTTCCAGTTCTTAACCATGAGGTAACAGAAAGCATAAAATGTGTTAACTAAAGGACTTCTCAGGCAGTTTTGAGGTCCATATTTTCTAGTTTTCTGACTCCTTTATTCTACTCACACTCTTTTCTTTGCAGCTTTACTGTAATTTTATATATAGGACAGAACCTGATAGCAACTTGTGTTTAATAGAATCATGGAATATCTTGGGCTGAAAAGGATCTTAGAGATCACCTACTTCCAAGGAGCAGGGACATCTCCCACCTCACCAGGCTGCTCAAATCCTGGCCTTGAACACTTCCAAGGCTCATCCATCCTGGCCTTGAACACTGCCAGGGTTGGGGCATCCACAGCTTCTCTGTGCTGTGGCCTGTTCCAGAGCCTCACCACTCTCACAGCAAAGAATTTCCTCCTAACATCTCACATAAATCTCACCTTTTAGCTGAAAACCACTGCCCTTTGTTTTATCATTTTATGACCTGGTAAAAAGTCCCTCTCCAGCTCTCTTGTAGGTCCCCTCAGGTACTGGAAGGCTTCTTAAGGCCTCTCCGGTCTTCTCTTCTCCAGGCAGAACAAATCCAACTCTCTCAGCTTGTCTTGGCTGGAGGGGTGCTCTACCCTTCTAGAGTATTTAAGGTTATAGAGGGAAAGAAAAAAAAAAACCAAAACAAAACAAAAAACACACAACCCTGGGAGAGCACGGGAGCACTGGCAGCAGAGGCCTCCTTGGCCAGAGCTGCTCAGGAGCACAGTGAGCCCTGCAAGAAAGGCAGCAGCTGCCTTGGATACCTCAGTGCACATGGGAAAAGTGCCCAAGCTACTGTGCAGTGGCCCTGTACACGCAGAGTTTGGCCAGGGACAGGTTGGGAAGTAGAGCTGCTGCTTGTGTTCATGGCCATCCTGGGACGCTGCCAAACCCAGCGGTTCCCTCTGCCCCAGGCACAGCTCCCACTTGCTGCTGCTTTCTCAGGGCACCAGCTGGCTCCTGGAAGGCCTCTCACAGAGGGTCCTTGTCCCCTTCAGGCCACCAGAGCCATTATCAGTAAGACTGCAAATATGGGGCCATGGTGCAGTCTTTTCTCTGGATGAGAAATCAGCTTGAGACTTTACTTTCCTGTGTTTGCATTCACCACCACCATGTTCCCAGATGGAAAATTGCCGTATAAACTGTGCCTCCCTTTCCCCTTGCTGATGGACCCCCTGGAGAAATATAAAGCCCTTGGACTTGTGCCAATTCTCTGACAATCTCACCTTTGCTTTACATGGACTGAGAACTGTACACTAGATGGTGTGATCAAGACCTGAAAATTGCTGCCTTAAATCTAATGCTGTGTCCAGCACACACGCAGAATATTTAATGCCTTTAACAAAAATACAAAGGCAAATTCTTCTCTGCAAAGCTAAGGCATGTGTGTCCTATTTGGCAATTGCAATACCTTTCTCTAGCAGATCAGCTTTCATCCTTTAAAGCTCTTTAAAATAACACAGGAATACCAATTATAATATTGTAAATAGTATTGCTCAGCTCTCTTTTCAGCAGAGGAAATAAAAGAGCCCATCTTGTGAAAATGGCTCCTTATCACTGTATTTCCTTTGTGACTTTCCACACATTACACTTATCTTTAAACAGGAAAAAAGGTATTCAGTCTTGTAAAATCAATTAGGATTTTAAGCAATGCAGTAATCTTCTACTTCCTTTCATGTCCTTTAAAAATATCCAAGCTTTCCTAACTTGCTTCAGCTAGCAAACCCCAATCCGAATCTTCATGCCACATGAGAGCAACTTAGCTGACTGTTAACAGGATTTATGAAACAGTATTTTGTGAAGAAATTCTCCGCCTCATACAACAAAATAACTTTCAGGCTAGTCAGTAGCACTAATAGATCCAACTTAGGCAATATCTTATGTATTCATTCCCCCAGCAAAAAGAAAAGTCCCTGCAAATGGCAGTTTTTTCATCTGAATTTAAAAAAAGAATCATAAAGAGGGGAGAATATGACTTATACTTGGTAGAAACAAACAAACAAAAATTACTACTTTTTCCAGGTTATTTATACAACTCTTTTCTTCCTGTAAATACTTCTCAGTTAATTTAAAGAGTGAGCATACTTCTGGCACAGCTGTCAGTTCCTCTTAGTCAGCCTTGTTAAGAGGAAACTCAGTGTCAGGAGGTGTGCTTCATGTCAGCTGACATACTTTCTATCTGAGTTTACATCCTTCACTAAACAGTAGAAATGAGCTCAGTGATCTTCTATGCCTTTCCTAGCTTTTTTTAAAAGGAAGGGTGCAATAAATTTGTAGCATCCTCCTCCACCCTGCTTTTAAGCTAGCAAGGTTGAACACATATCTGAGGAATGTGTGCAGACCCTGGCTGCAGAAGCAGGGAGGGAGGATGGGAGTCCTGGGCTACGCCTGCTAGAAAGAAGGTGTCAGAGCAGTGTGCAGAAGTTCCAGTCTTTCAGTCCTTCTGCTAGACTGCTTTGAAAAGGAGGAAGATGTCACCCAGCAGCAGCAGGCAATCACACCTCATGACGAGAAGGGGCCTCACCACACCACAGCTCTGCCATGCGCTGCTTCTTCGGGGCTGTTTGCCAGAGGGCAGCCCAGCATGGAGCAAATACACTGTCCTTGCTCCAAGCTGCCCAGATACCCTGGCACACATACCTTCTTCCTTCCAAAGGACTTGGTGTGGGTGGAGGTGTGCACAGCAAGTTGCTCCTTCTCCCCATATCAGAAGAGCTCTAATTCTCTAAGTAACTGAACAGGATTCCTGCAAATATTAGTGGTCTTGATGTGTTTTACTTATGCACCACTTAAATTCCATTTAAATCTGCTGCTTGTTACTTTAGGCACAGAATCAGGCAGATAAGTCCATCAAGCAGATGCTACTGACATTTTCCATTTTGAGAGCTGGATGATAATAACAAGCAGAGGCGCCTATGCTGCTGTGAGTAAACATTTTAAAAGCAGCTTCACAAATGCCACCATCTTTCAGCACCTAATAAACAGTTTAGGAGGATGTTGTTGAAGCTGCCAAAAGGGGTTTTAAAACTGGAGTGTCTCACAGGAGTCAAGCACACAGCTTGCACTTGAAATGCCTCTCTCACCTTGCAGATGGATAAGAGAAGGCAGACTTCCACTGACAGATAAACAGGGCTTGGCACAAGGATACTGGGGATGCAGGGACAAAAAGAGATGGTACATGACCAACACAAGGCATGGTTGGAAGAACTGCCAGTTCCAGGTGCTGCAAAATGGGCTTTTTGGCAGACTTGTCTGATCAAGCCAGGCAAGGCAGGGGCTCAACAGTCTGAAGCCTGCTTTCACTCCCTCCTCCCCTTACATTAGCAACCCCCTACTCTGCTGACTGGCTTATGGAAATCCTTTTCAGATACCACTTCAGTAGGCAAACAGTCTCCTGGCAATCTTTTGGAAGCACAGGCAACATGATGCTCTCTAATCAAGGGCAGAAACTTCCACCAGGTAGCGGGGCATTAGCAGGCTCCTCTGCCCATTTGAGAAATATCTTGGTTCCAAACTATCCAGTTTCAGTGCAAAGGAGAGGTCATGATGTCTCTGAGCACAGAGAAGGAAGGCCACTTAGTCATGAGACTCCACCTGGAGAGCAGCATCCAGCTCTGGGATCCCAGCAAAAGAAGGACATTGACATCCTGCAGTGGGTCCAGTGGAGGGTCATGGTAATGATTAGAGGGATAGAGCACCTCTCCTATGAAGAAAGGCTGAGAAAATTGGGATTGTTCAGCCTGGAGAACAGAAAGTTTCAGAGCGACCTTTAGGCCTCCTAGCACGTGAAGGGAATTTCTACAAGAAAGATGGGGAGAGTCTTTTGGGGAGAGCATCTAGTGATAGGTCCAGGGATGGACCTATGGATTCAAACTGGGAGAGAGTAGGTTTGCATTAGAAATCAGGAAGAAATTATTTACTGTGAGGGTGGTGAGGCACTGGCACAGGTTGCCCAGAGAAGCTGTGGATGCCCCATCCCTGGAAGTGTTGAAGGCCAGTTTGGATGGGTCTCTGAGTAACCCTGGCCATGGCAGATGAGTGGCAACTCAATAATTTTTAAGGTCACTTTTAACCCAAGCTTTCTATGCATCTATGAGTACTCCCTTGGTTTAGCACTTGTGCATCAATAGAGACCTGCTATCAGGAAAAGAACAGTGTCTTTGTAAGGATGAGGTTATGAATTATTTTATTGATGTGTGGGCTAGAAGGAATGAATTAGTTCCAAGTGCTTTGAGACAAAAAACTACCATGTGTTTCCAAAGGAAACTTGGGAAAATAAACTTTACAAAACAACAGGCAAGGTTAATATGAGTTTGGAGTTTGAAGCTGAATATAACATTTGATACTCTGGTATTTGAATTGAGGCCAAACTTTGATTATCCCATCCATCAGTTCATTAAAACTAGTAACTTCAAACCTGGTGTAATGTGCTATGCAGGACATCAGAAGATACTGTCTAAGCCAAGAAGCATAAAAGATTATTGCATCTTGAATCCTCATTCCAGGTCTGTGCTGTGATGGTGCCATTTATAAAGGCAGCAGCAATGCCACATTTCAACAGAGCTGGAGTTACACATGACTGTGAATGTTGTTGACTCATTCTGAGTCCTTGGAGATTAACATTTTGGAAACTACAGACATGTAGAAGATATAGTATATGTTATATGGAACAAGGCTGTACTTGCAAGATTTCAAACTCAATTATGCAGACACAAGAGGTTTAGATAAACTTTTCAGATTGTATCAAATGAACTTTTGGTTGCTTATCTGAACTGACCCTCTGAAGGCATTTGGGATCATTCTTAATGTCGTTGTTATTGCTGGAAATAACAGCAAGTTAAGAATTTAGTCTTAACTTTTACATTTCTTGAAGATCGTCTGCCTGATTTTACAAGGGGACGAACAAATTCCAAACTCTGCCCATTTTCATTGGTATTTCATTACATCTCATCAACTACAGTGAACAGTGTCTCTCCAATGCAAAGAAATCACAATTTGAGACAGAGCAACACTAGAACCTTTGTGAATTGAACTATGAAATTTTTTAGCTTGCTTTTTTCAAAAGAATTTATTAAGAAAAAGCCTCTTCAAATAAGATTTCAGTTTCAGGGGCGCAATTACCTTGGTTCATGGCTTTGCCGGGTTTTATTCCTTACAGGTCAGAAACTTCATATAACTCTGTGCTATACAGGAGGAGCATCTGGTTAGTGCTGGAAAGCATTAGGTTGAGATATTTTTTGTTTGCATACTCTGCCTTTTAACCTGGGTCCATAGCTGCAAGGTCACCCATCATTTATTTAACTGTACCTAGAAGTGGGGCTTTTTGTGAGTGGAGGGGAAATAGTGGTCTCTGGATTTCATCTATCCCAGTCACTTCTCCTTCTCTGCACTTTAAGCCCTGCAGGAGTGGGAGGTCACAGCAGGGCTGTGGTGACAGCAGCCCCTTTCAGGCCTCAGGAAAGGCATTTGATATGAGCTGCAGGCTCAGGCTGTCAAGAAGTGGGAGTGCCAAAGAGGAGAACTTGGGCAATAGGAAGTGGGCAGGGGCAGAGAAATGTGATGTAGAAAGAAGTGGCAAAGCTACTGAGAAGGCAGGCAGGTGAGTCTTCCTAGAAAGTAAAGGCTTGGTGACAGTAAGGTTGGGGATGCATCAACACAGGGCCACCTTTCTGTTCAGCAGATGCTTTCTGGTCAGGCTGCCCGGGGAAGGACCTGCTGCCACACACACCTGCCTGTGCACAGCTGCCAGGCACATATCCTCTTTTTCTGATTTTAGAAATGCATGGTTTCATCCTGTGCTGCACTCAGGCACAGAACCTCAACATGGCACTGCCCTGCAGTTTGCACAGAGCTTTGTATCTAGATAGAAATTTTATTTCTGCAGAGTTTGGGCTACCCTTTACAGCTACTTCCTTGCTGGTAAATAAAAACCCCAATATCAGAAACTTAATGCTAAAACTGTTCATAGTATTGACAGTAACAGAGACTTACAGCCTTGGACCTTCCAGGATCTTCCTCAGGATTACCCTTTGACAAGATTTACTACAGCCCTTTCTAACTGTGGTAGCTGGGCTCTTTGCTCTCCTGTCAAATGGTAAAAATCCAACTCCTCAGTTCTGGTTTTCCAAAAGTCAGGAGGAAATTTGTTCTGCCGCTGAGATTTCAAAAGCAAAAAAAAAAAAAAAAAAATCATCTCATTATCAAAGTAAGTTATCAAAAAAGTTATAAGATATGAAAAAGTAAATTACTGAATCCTATAGGTAGTCTAAACTACTGTAAACTCAGAGCATATGGACACAGCATATGGCTGAATTTACCACATCAGTACTAATATCCATTTTAAAATAATACAAGAGCTCTCCAATACTGGATTTCAACTAAGTAACCAAATTTCCCAAGGGTGACTATGCACAATACACATACAAATACACACTACATGCATGTGGTGACCCTCCACAGGGTGTTTTCTGAGCATCAGCACGATGGCCATTCATTTGGCTGCCTCAGTAATAACAAACTACTCTGGGTTAGTTACTGTACTTGAAATATAATGTGGAAATGCAAATACACTCAGCCTTGGAAAGCTCTTGATTACCAAAACCCTCCTATTCAACCATAAAAGCAATCTTTGGGCCTCCAGAAGCCAAAGTACAGATAAATCTGCTTTAAATCTATGGTGCA